>NC_056745.1:1546924103-1547211603 GCF_019279795.1 Protopterus annectens | reverse complement strand
TTCAAATTTTGTCCTATTTATTGTCCTTTTTCCTATTTTTGTGTATTGAAAATTTGTAATACTGTGTTTTTTATTTATATTTCGGATTAAAATACCGTGTTCACCCAATGTTTCATCAGAACTGCCCTGCAGTGGTGTCTCTCCACCATCTGTTAAGTGGATGGGGAGCTACTTATCTCATCACACCTACTGGGTTAAAATAAGGGAGCCATTTTTCTTCCGCAGACATTGCTCTCACTCAAGGGCTAGTCCTGAGGATTCTCATGTATTCCATATTTTTAAATACTTTCTGTATATCTGTAGCCAGTGTCCTTATTTTTATGCAAATTACATGGTTATATGGACAGCTGACAAAATCCATTTCAGTTTATGCAATAAGCTATCATGAAGCCTTTACCAGAGCTTTTATAACACATTGGGACTGTCCCTAAATTTCTAAAATAATTTAGGCCATACTTTCCCTTCATTCAAAACATGGCTGAAAAAACAACACTGCTCCTTATATCCAATAAAACTTAACTAATGTTGTTCACCCCAAAACATTAGCTGTCAAAAAACAATATTTAATGGTTACATCTGAAATAATACTAAAATTGAGGTAATACCACACACTAAATTACTGAGCATTGTAAGAGATGCAGTCTTAAATCTGATCAACATATTGTTCAAACAATTAAAAAGACCCACCAGATACTTGGTTCCCTTTATAGGGCAAAAGATTATCTTACAGACCCAGCAAGAAAAATTATAGCCTCATCCAATTTGTTTCCAACCGTCATATATGCCTCACCTACCTTACAGACCTAAGCTCTACACTAAAATCCAAACTAGCATCCTGTTACAACAAAGTAGTTAAATCTGCTACCAGCACTGCACACCAAACTCACCACTACCAAGCCTTAAAACAGCTAAACTGGCTAGAGCTTAATAAAGACATAGCATATTCTGAGATGGGTTATGGTGCACAAACTGATATATTATCTTGAAATGTGATCTGCATTGAAAAACATATTATTGCCGTACACCCCCACAAGGGGCCTCCTTTCTGGTGATAAATGTCTATTAAGCACTATTAAAGCAAGTAATTCACTGGGGGACTCACTGTACTCCTGTTACCTCTCCAAACTCTGCAACACAATACCTTCACAAGTAAACATGATAAACAATCTCACAAGCTATAAAATCCAACTCAAGGAATACCTTACCCACTCATGGTCATGCTCATGTTCATCATCAGGTTGAGACATCTAGTGAAAGCCTAAACTTCTTATATCTTATCAGTAAATTTTTACCCTCCTCTACATGAATCATTACAACCTTAACAACTTTCTACCCTGCACTGGAATCAATGCACACCTCACCCCCCCCCCCACTTAAACAACACTCTTCATATTTCTCTTTATCTAACTACCCCAATTCAACACTCTGCCACTTTCATGCAACCCCTGTATACCTAACTTATAAGCCTTATTAGATACACCAGTTTAGAACAGGCAGCCTAAATAGAACTAATACTATACCATGCTCTCTGTTATGTGCTATGAGAATTAATCCTATACCATGCCTTCTGTCATTTGTTATGAGAACTAATCCTACACCATGCTGTCTGCCATATGCTATGAGAACTAATCCTATACCATGCTCTCTGTTATGTACTATGAGAACTAATCCTATACCATGTACTCTGTCATATGCTATGAGAACTAATCCTATACCATGGACTCTGTCATATGCTATGAGAACTAATCCTACACCATGCACTCTGTCATATGCTATGAGAACTAATCCTATACCATGCACTCTGTCATATGCTATGAGAACTAATCCTATACCAAGCACTCTGTCATATGCTATGAGAACTAATCCTATATCATGCACTCTCTCATATGCTATGAAAACTAATCCTATACCATGCTCTCTGCCATATGCTATGAGAACTAATCCTACACCATGCACTCTACCATATGCTATGAGAACTAATCCTATACCATGCACTCTGTCATATGCTATAAGAACTAATCTTATACTAAGACCTCTGCCATATGCTATGAGAACTATTCCTATACCATGCACTCTGAAATATGCTATTAGGACTAATCCTATACCATGCTGTCTGTTATGTACTATGAGAACTAATCCTATACCAAGCACTCTGTCATATGCTATGAGAACTAATCCTGTACCATGCACTCTGTCATATGCTATAAGAACTAATCTTATACTAAGACCTCTGCCATATGCTATGAGAACTATTCCTATACCATGCACTCTGAAATATGCTATTAGGACTAATCCTATACCATGCTGTCTGTTATGTACTATGAGAACTAATCCTATACCAAGCACTCTGTCATATGCTATGAGAACTAATCCTGTACCATGCACTCTGTCATATGCTATAAGAACTAATCTTATACTAAGACCTCTGCCATATGCTATGAGAACTATTCCTATACCATGCACTCTGAAATATGCTATTAGGACTAATCCTATACCATGCTGTCTGTTATGTACTATGAGAACTAATCCTATACCAAACACTCTGTCATATGCTATGAGAACTAATCCTGTACCATGCACTCTGTCATATGCTATGAGAACTAATCCTATACCATGCACTCTGTCATATGCTATGAGAAGTAATCCTATACCATGCACTCTGTCATATGCTATGAGAACTAATTCTATACCATGCACAATGTCATATGCTATGAGAACTAATCCTACACCATGCACTCTGTCATATGCTATGAGAACTAATCCTATACCAAGCACTCTGTCATATGCTATGAGAACTAATCCTATACCATGCACTCTGTCATATGCTATGAGAACTAATCTTATACTATGACCTCTACCATATGCTATGAGAACTATTCCTATACCATGCACTCTGTCATATGCTATTAGGACTAATCTCATACCATCTTTCTGTCATGTGCTATGAGAACTAATCCTATACCATTCTCTCTGTCATATGCTATGAGAACTTATCCTATACCATTCTCTCTGTCATATGCGATGAGAACTAATCCTATACCATGCACTCTGTCATATGCTATGAGAACTAATCCTACACCATACTCTGTCATATGCTATGAGAACTAATCCTATACCATGCACTCTGTCATATGCTATGAGAACTAATCTTATACTATGACCTCTACCATATGCTATGAGAACTATTCCTATACCATGCACTCTGTCATATGCTATTAGGACTAATCTCATACCATCTTTCTGTCATGTGCTATGAGAACTAATCCTATACCATTCTCTCTGTCATATGCTATGAGAACTAATCCTATACCATGCACTCTGTCATATGCTATGAGAACTTATCCTATACCATTCTCTCTGTCATATGCTATGAGAACTAATCCTATACCATGCTCTGTCATATGCTATGAGAACTAATCCTGTACCATGCACTCTGTCATATGCTATGAGAACTAATCCTATACCATGCTCTCTGTCAAATGCTATGAAAACTAATCCTATACCATGCAATCTGTCATATGCTTTGAGAACTAATTCTATACCATGCACTCTGTCATATGCTAAGAGAATTAATCCTATACTATGCTGTCTGTTATATGGTATGAGAACTAATCCTATACCATGCACTCTGTCATATGCTATAAGAACTAATCTTATACCATGCACTCTCTCATATGCTATGAGAACTAATCCTATACCATGCTCCCTGTCATATGCTGTGAAAACTAATCCTATACCATGCACTCTGTCATATGCTATGAGAACTAATCCTATACCATGCACTCTGTCATATGCTATGAGAACTAATCCTATACCATGCACTCTGTCATATGCTATGAGAACTAATCCTATACCATGCAATCTGTCATATGCTATGAGAACTAATCCTATACCATGCACTCTGCCATATGCTATGAGAACTAATCCTATACTATGCTCTCTGTCATATGCTGTGACCACAATCCTCATACAGAATACTAATATCTGCTCCCCTCCCCACTTGCATAATTTTATAGCTTAATTATATCTCTTGCACTCTTTACAAACGTATGCAATATTAAAATCTCCCTACCTTGTCAGTTTTATAACCTTTTTCATTACGTATCTTAAACTCCTGGAAAATCTTTCTTTACTGAAATGTAAGAACACAAACATTTCTTTACAGCAATGTTTTCCCTTCTACAGTATCAGACCATTTATTCCTGCATGATTTTAGAGTTGCAGGAACTATTTAGATTTCTAATTGTTGCTGTAAATACTTTACTGTATATACCTGTTTTATAATTGTTTTTTTTTCTGAGAAATGTAACTTGTTTTTCCTGAGTACTGTTTGAAATTCACCTGTTAATATAAATCTGATGTGATGCAGCTTTTCTCCCTGGGCCTCCGTTGAAAATTAGCTCTGCCCAGTTGGACTTTCCCAGGAATGCCAAGTTGGACTTTCCCAGGAAAAAAATGGGCAAATAAATAAATAAATAAATAAAACTTATATGGACATAGCTCGCCAACAAAGTTCTTGTGTTACTCTTTACCTTCTTACATCCTACTAGTCTACTCTATGCATAATCCGTTTTACTAATTTACATTTCTGTTGGCTTCCTAGTTTGCAACTCAGTGCCCAAATAAATCATACCACTTCTTGGCTCCAAATAAACTTTATTGGCTTATGTCACCCTGTAACCTAAACGTACACCTTAAAATGGTATATAATATCCCCCACAAGCCAGATAAATGCATTAACCATTTGAAATATCAGGACCAGCTTTCAAAATACGGTGACTAAATGGATGAAAAACAGACTCACATTTACTAAGTCTGAGATGGCCATTTTTCAGAATATTCCCTTTTCTCCAAGTTGTGTGGATCTCAGAGTTGGTATATAAAAGTTCAGAGGTGGGGTAGGGATGGGAAGTTTAAATGAGAACAGCAATCTTTAAGATTCATTCTTCTCTTGGATTTTCTGCCTTTTTTGATTTGTTGGCACTTTAATGTCGACATCCCAGTAGGGAGCCAATAAATGCAGTACCACTACAAAATATTATTATAGTATACATCTCAGAATCAAAGATTAGCATTCATACAAAAATCCAGAAATCTTTATTGGGATTCCCTTTTCTCAATTTATTTAGCTAAACTGTGAAATTCTATTTCTACTACCATTAGGGTCATAGGTGTATACTAGGCTAACGACCACTGGGACAATATACATAGCCAAGCATCCCAATTGTATCCCACAGGTTTATGTACCTTAGAGTCATTTTAAGGTGCATATGTAAGCTAGGGCAAGCTTTACATGCTACCTTTGTCTATTAGAGGCAAAGGTTCTAGACCCAGAGTGTAATTACTATTTCCTATCCACTGGTCTAGGTTACTCTTGAATAGTGTTAAGGAAGAGCTCTGCCACACATAGATATGTAGTCTGTTCCAGAGAACGGGAGTTCTCTGAGACAAATACCTGACCCTCCAATGTATCCTAGTTATGTTGCAAGCAAAGTTTAAATCCCTAGGTTAAGCAATTCTGATGCTATATGTTTTACAGATATGCAAAAGGTCAATCAAAGTAGGATATAAGGATGCCTTGTACGCCAGTCATAGGTCGGCTCTCAACAGTCTGCTGGAAACAGAATACACAGATAGGGCTTTGAGGAGATGTCCATGTTGTTTACACCCTGTATTCTTTTTGTGAGGAATCTCTGTGGATGTTCCAGTTGTTGCATGTGTCTCATCAGGAACATATTGAAGGGGGCATTGTACTCACTGGGCCTGATGAGGGCTGAGTATAGGGAACAATGACTTCCTTGGACTTAGATGCCATGCCCTTGCTAATAAGTTCAGCAACAAAGAATGATTTCCTTACTACCGTAGACACATGTTGATCGAAAGCCAGGTTGCTATCTATGTGTGTACGCAAATCCCTGACTACTTGTTCTACTCTTAGGGGTGTGCTATCAATTAAGTAATTTCCTAGGGTGGCTGACTCCCCAAAGGGTACTATTATGCATTTCTTGGCACTGAGTTTTAAGCCGTGGCTTTGGCACCAGTCATTTGTCTGTGTTAGTCCTTCCTGTTGGATGTTAATGTCTTTGGGGGATTTTATGACTTCTTCTAGTTTGCAGTCATCTGTAAACTTGGTCAGCCAGAGGCCCTTGCCATTAACCTTGACTTCCAAGAAATAGATGCCAAAAAGGAACAGACCCCAGCACAGAGCTCTGAGGGACTCCACTAGTGACTGACCTCATTGTGGAAGTGGTCCCCCTATCCAAACTTCCTGGGTCCTGTCTGAGAGCCAGTTGGCTATAAAGTGTGTAGCACATGGGTTTATGAGTTTGTTTACAATGCCCGAGTTGGGTGTTGTAATGAATGTCATACCCAGGTCAAGGTAAGCAGTATGCACAGTTTTGTCCTCATCCATCACCTTGATGCCTTCTCAAAGAAGACTACCAGGTTCACTGCGCATGATCTGCCCTTGACAAAACAAAACTGAGTTGGATCCAACATTTGAAGGTTTTCTATGTCCTTATTAATCATTTCCATGATAATTCTCTCTATAGCTTTGCATGTGAGACTAGTCAGACTTATGGGTCTGTAGTTCCAGGGGTCTGTTGATGGCCCATCTTTGTGCTGAAAGATGACCTTTGCAGTTGTCCATTTGCATGGCACAAAGCCTCTCTGGAGGCTGTGGTTAAACAGTGACTTCAGTGGTCCTGATAGATCATGTTCCAATCTGTTTAGGATGCATCCTAGAAAGTTATCAGGGCCCACCGATGCAGAATTTTTGGCCTAAGACAGTGCATCTAGAACCTGCTCCCCAGTGATAGTTGAATGGGGTGTTGTTTGATGGTATTGCCTGGGGGGTGACTGGGGGAAAGCAGGGGATAAATTTGAGTTAAATTTTCAGCCGGCAGACTTGCTTTATCTTCCAAATCCATGTGGATTGCTCCATTCACAATCAATTCTGCATACTGCTGTGTGCTGCCTTTGAGGTTTCGGACATAGCTAAAGAAAGTCTTGTTTTTGTCTTTGGCCTGTGAGGCTATCTCTACCTCACAATTGGCTTTGGCGGACTTAACTTGCCCTCTTAATTGTTTGTTTAGATTGATGAGTGCTTTTATCATGCTGGGTGTAGCACTTCCCAGTCATGGTTGTGGCTTTTTTGCTTTTGTTGTACACTCTGGTTATGTTTGAATTTTACTAGGGTGGTTTGTGTTTTGAGTTAATTCTGGACTTACTTCTGGTAGGCACTGTCTCTATGCATTTATTGAAAAGATTTTACTGGGTTTCTGGGAACAATTCAGCAAAGGCTGCTGTGTTTTTAGGGGATGGGGGGCTTACAATTTTGACAGGTTAACACTTTGCAGCAGGACGTTTGTCTTAGAATAGATCCTAAATGTTACAGGGTTAGCCAAGGAGGGACCATCATTTATTTTTATTATGAAGGAGACTGCTTTGTGGTCTGACCATACCAGAGAGGACACTACACATGGGGGGAGGGGGGGCTACATCATTTTCTCATGTTTGTTAGTACCAGGTCAAGTAAGTTTGTATCCCTCATATGAGTATAGAATATCTGGTCCATGGTGTTTGTCTTTACAAAGTCATAAATCTCTGGGCCTGTAAGTTTGGGGTCATGTAAATATCCATGTTATAGTGGTGTAGTTGAAGTTACACATGAAAATGGTATTGGGTTGAATGGTGAGGACCTCCGGTAAGTCCAAGTACAAGTACTTAGGTCATAGAGTGTGACATGTAGCCCACAAGGATATGATATGGGACTTTGCCTATGGAAATTTGGACATGGAGAAGCTGAAGCATGCATCCTGTTTGATTACTTTTGATGTGTGTTTGTTGTTTTTTTTTTTCAATAAACATCTTTATTAAATTAGCACGTATGACATAGGCAATCTTACATTTATATAAATGAAAAACAAACATTGACACCTCTTTAGCTGCAAATATTATACATCACAGACACCACTGAAACAACTGTAACTACAAACATTATATTTCACTTATAACTTATCCAGTCATTGTCAATTAAGCATTATATGGCTCATTCAAATCCTACCTCTTAAACCTCGTTCCTTCTCTGTATATATTGTTCCCACATCTCCCATTTTTTCCTAAAGTTTGCTCAGTCCCTTTTCTAAAGATCCCAATTCCAGTTATTTTATCTCTCTTACTATACTCACTAGTTCTAGTAAAGTTGGTCTAGACTTTGATTTCCATTTTCTAGTAATTGTTATTTTGGCAGCCACCATAATTAGACTCAGCAAGGCTTTACTATGCCGCGGCAATTCTGATTATGTATCATAGCTCAAACAAATTATCTCCCCAGTCAATCCAATCCTCTTACCCAGCATCTCTGACAGAGAGATCTGCAGGGAATCCCTAAAGTCTGCCAGCTCACTACACTCCCAAAAAATATGTTCCCAGCCACCTCTTTCTTGCCCATCACACCTCCAGTATTTGCTACCCACCTGAGGAAAAATTCTTTGGAGTCTACTTGGGGTATAAAAATACCTATTTAAACACTTCCAGGCAAAGATCCTAAATATTCTAAACTTTGTTGCATGTTTGGGAGATACATATATCCCCATTGCCTCTTTGTGAATCACTTATCCAATCTAACTCCAATCCTTTCTAAGTTCCTCTGATTGATCCTTATAATTATCATGCAACATTTTATATGCTCTACTAATTATTCCCTTTAATGGCAGCTTCTGTTCTAGATTTTATGAAAAACTCTACCAGTGCTGATCTTTCATTTAGGACCCTCCTGTTTCTTTCTCTTTGCTTATCCCCTGATACCAATCCTTGATAGGGAAGGCAATCTCTAACCTGCAGTCCAAATATATACTTGGCCTCTTCCCATTCAATTACCTTTCCCTTTCTAGTTATTTGCTCCCAATAACTTGGTTCCTTTGCCAGTTTTCTCCAATAAATTCCAGCCACCTCTTGCCTATTATCTGTATCCCTAATCACAGTCATCCCTATCGACAGAATCTCTTTTGTTCATTCTCGTGTTGGTATAGTTCTTAGAATATTCCCTGCTATTTTATGAATCTAATACTCTATGATTTTTGTTGTTCTCCTTAAGAGTCTGCATCCAAAATCCCAATATCTCTTTACTTCTTGAGCTTCCCCCTTGTATCATCCTCATTCCTTTCCACTTTGAATTATAGTTTTCTGCTTGTGCTATGTACAAGAGCCTTAACTGTGTTGCTCTAAAATACCCCCTCAAATTGGGTAATCCTAGTCCGGCATGTTGTACTGGAAGAATCAGCTTATCCCACTTTAACCTTGCTGTCTTCCCTTCCCAGATAAAATCCTTTAACTCTTCTTTAATTGCTATCCACAGCTTCTCCTCTGGCTGATAAAACTATGTCTGACCTGTGTATAAGACTAAAGGGACTAAAAACATTTCAACTGCTTGTATCTTAGTATCCATATCCAAATAACAAAGCTTCCATTTTCTCAGTTTTTGTATTATCTTCTGTTTAGTCTCTTCTCACATATCCTTAGCTGCCACAACAGAGTCATTTCTAACCCATACTCCTAAATAATTAATTTTGTCATGTCTCCATAAATATAGATATTGTTGGACCAATCCATGTGTGGGTACATAATTTATTGCCTTTATTTTAGCTTCATTCATTTTGTATCCTGAGAAGATTTGAAACTGTCTTAAAATGTTCCACAACACTGTAATGTCCCTTTCTGGTTTTGTCAGGTATAAAATAATATTATCTGCAAATAGACCCAGCTTTTCCTGACTACCATAGCAATTATATCCTTGAATTTCTGAGTCCCTTATTTTCTTTGCCAGTGGTTGTAAATATAATGCAAACAGCAAAGGGGAAAGCAGACAACCCTGCCTGGTTCCTCTACTCAAGCAGAAGTTATCAGGGAGGACGCCACTCACTTTTATTTTCTCCTCTGATATTATTGTTACCACCGCCTTCTTCCAGGATGCTGGTACTTCTCATCTTAAAATACTGTTGAACAAAACCTTCCAGATCATAATCAGTTCTCCCTCCTAGCTTCCAGACTTCCACTGGAATACCATCTATTCCTGTGAACTTTCCTGTAGATTGGTTATACGTAGCCATTTTTATCTCATCTCTTCCTAACCTGTTAGTAACTGAGCCTAATCTACCTCTAACCTTGGCATATTTAATTTTTCCATAAACATTTCCATTTGTACCTTTTCTTGATTTCCATATTTCTCTGCTTTATAAAAACTTTCATACATCTTTGAAATATTTCTAATACTTCTACAGGGTCTCTTGTTATCTTCCTTGTTATAGGCTCCCTAAGCTTGGTGACAGCCCTTTCCACTTTCTGTTGCCTGAGTCGTTGTGCTAAAATTTTCTGTGCTCCAGAATTATCAAAAAACAGTTGATTAACAGCAATCTTTCTAAACTAGTGCATGCTATCGAGGTAATCCCTTATTTTCTGTTTAGCATTCTGCAGTTGCTTCTTTTCTTGTTCTGAGAGATTCCCCCTAGTTTGCAATACTTTAATATTTATCAGTCCATCTAAATAATTCTTGTTACTTTTGAGCCATATCTCCCATTCCTTTATTTCCACCCTAGTTTTAAACTCCACTTTAATTTTATCCCGCTCCCTAGCTATATTTTCATAAACAATTTCTAACTTCTCTAGTAGCTCCTGAATTAATTCCAAAACCCATTCCTTAAATTCTTCTCTTTTCAGCCTATAGGTGGGAAAGTGCCAGTGTCTCATTTTTATTTCATTATCTTGCATTTTTATTTTAGTTATTATTGACACATGATCTGCAATAGTTATTGGGTGAGTTTTAAGAACTTCATTTAAATGCACATGTTCATGTGAGATATAAATTCTATCTAGCCTAGCCCAGTTTTTGTATCTTGGAGAATAATATGTAAATTCACTCCAAACTCCTAGTACTGAATTTGCATCTTGCATGCCAAACATTTTCATAAATTTCTTCCAAAATCTACCTTCCTTTGTTATATTTTCCCTTCTAGGCCCCCAGACACATCTTCACTGTTGCAAACTAAATTCCAGTCTCAGCCTTTCAGTAATATTCCTTGCTGAAAGCTGATTATTTCTCCCAGTATTTTCTTAAGCTCCATTATAGCAGTTTAGGTGGAATGTAAATGCATACCAGTGTAATCCTCCTCCCTTGCCAGTATCCCCTTAGTACTATATAGCTTCCATTATTATATGTTTCCCCCTTCTATCACTACTGGAGCTCCTCCTGCAAGTAATATAAGTACGCTTATTTTCCTTTGCCCCAGATATTCCAATGAATAACCATCCTGAAAACCTTTCTTTATCAAATTCACATGTTCAATTCTTTCCAGGTGTGTCTCCTGTAGAATAACCATTTGCACTCTACATTTTTAATATAGTTCACTGCTCTTTCTTTTTTGTATTTATCTGTAAGACTATTCAGATTGAAAGACATTACAAAAGGAATCATTTTCTTATATAGTTATTATTATCACCTTTTAGGTATAACTGCTTTTTTAAATGTCTAGTTCCAACTTTTATGTTACATGCATATGCTGTTCAGCAGGTTGGTCTTTTATACAGTTGTTTCTTATCATATCCTTTTAAGCCTATGTCACATCTTACATACCTTGTTGTTTTTTGAAAGCCCTCAAATAGAACAAACAACCCCCCAACCCCCTCTAAAACCTGTTAAATTAATAATAACACACAAAAATATGTACATCTTCAAACATTGAAATTTTTGCTTTCTAATAAGAACAAAAGTTTTTTAAGTTGCTAGCCACACAGACAGGCTAGAGTTAACCAAAAAGAAAGGTTAGTCATGCTAAGACACATGGTACAGCCTGTGCTATTAGTAAGTGAAATTTTATGATGCCTATCTTTATAGCTCTCCCAGCTGAGAAAACACTTGAATGCTTTCAGTAAACACTTTCTCCAAGCCATTTCTCTTTATCAAGTTGTCTTCTAGTGACATGCAAACTAGACACAAAACTGCTAAGGGTATCTTGTTTACCAGAAAACAGCCTTATAATATTCAATATTCTTTTTCATTTACATGCTTTGAAATAAAGTTGTTACTGGATAACATCTAGGCTCATAACCCAATCATTTCCCTATGCAAGAATGAGAAAAGCACACTGATGTTTCTTTTGTCATACTCTCTGAACCAGACCTTTCCTTTCTCCCCAACTTCTCCTCTCTCCCTCCTTTTTTAGGGAAAGTGCCAGTGTCTCATTTTTATTTCATTACCTTGCATTTTTATTTGCAGTACCTACATTTCTTAAAACTCTACAAAGAAAAAGAGAGAAGGGAGAAAAAGAAAAAACAAAACAAAACAAAAGTACATGTTTATATTAGTATCCCCATTACATTTAAAAAACTGACAAAACTTTACTTCAAGTATAATTGGTTTTGTCTTATCTTTAAAGCCCTCTCAGCTAAGAAAACCTTGATTGCTTTCAGAAAACATTATGTTCTAGCCAAGTTCTCTTTTCTTTTTTTCTTTCTTTTCCAACAGCCAATCCCCTCCCACCAGAGTGCCTCCAGTTTCTCTTTATTAGGTTGTCTCCATGGAGACATGAGAACCAGATAGCCAGTTTCTCTTTATCAGATCATTTCCATGGAAACCTGAAGACCAGCTGCAGAATTGCTACTAAGTATACATGCATTTGCTAGAAAAAAAGCCTCATAATTTTCGATATTCTTTTTCATTTACTTGCTCTCTCTTAAAACTAATCCATCTAAAGTCATGGATACAGTCATTTTCCCATGCAAAAATGAAGAAAAGAACATTAATTTTTAACTTTGTCATGCCTTTTTAACCAGGCTTTTTTTTTTTTGCATCATATTGCCT
Organism: Protopterus annectens; assembly: GCF_019279795.1. NCBI lineage: Eukaryota > Metazoa > Chordata > Ceratodontiformes > Protopteridae > Protopterus > Protopterus annectens. The sequence goes on along the minus strand of NC_056745.1, from coordinate 1,547,198,747 downwards.
ATATTTCTCAAAACTGAACAAGAAGAAAGAGAAGATGGGAGAAAAAGAAAAACAACAGCACCTGTTTACAATCCCAGTTACACTTACAAATAGCATGTAAAGAAAAGCAGACATCACAAATGCAGTACTATTAATTAAAGAAATATTTTCTTTAAAACCAAAACTGCAAAATCCACGTCAGCCCAGATGCCAAATTAGGAATCGGATTCAAGTTTATTAAGACCAAACCTAGTTTAACATTCCAAAGTTGACCACTTTCATCCTCCTCTGGACTTCCTCAAAACCAGGTTTGAATGACTACTATGTGCCAATTAACATTTGGTGGGGGTAGGGGTGTTGTTTTGGAGGGAAAGTGACAGTTGTTTATATCAGGTAATGTAGCATTGTATAAGCATTTCTACTGAAGCAGTTACTTTTTGAGGGAAAGTAACTGCTTTGAAGTGTTTTAATTCCTTCTGATGGGGGGGGGGTCTGTATTTCAATTTGGAAAATCATACCTGCTTATGTAATATAGTTGTGGATGGCCTTTTCTTTTATGGTTACTGTGTTTAATAAAGGAAAGTAACTTTGTAGAACAGTTTTCCTATTTTGCGCAGGAGTTTGTTGGGTTTTGGAGAGAAAATGACATCTGCTTATGTCAGCTAATTTATTTGTTTAACATTTGTTTACTCGGAAAGTCTGACTGGGACAAAGCACATTTTCAGTGGAGGTCTGGGGAAAAATACTCCAGATGCATGTCTTCAGAATGTGGGAGGAAACCCACAAGATTGCAGGAGCACATGCAGTCTCAACACAGAAGGCAACCCATCTGAGAATCAAATCAGAGATCCTCTTGCTGTGTGGCTACAACGCTAACTGCTGCACCACTGAACCCCACCTAATGCACTATTATACATCTATTTATTTGCACTTGTGCTTTTGCAGGTAAGCTAACTGTTTTGAAATATATGAATTTTTTTGCCTGCTTATGAAAGGTGTTGTTTTAGTTGGTGATATATATATATATATGTGTGTGTGTGTGTGTGTGTGTGTGTGTGTGTGTGTGCTTACACATGTGTGCATATATATATTTGGATCCCATCCTAATTGCCAAAATTACAGTACTTCGAAACTCACTTTGCCGAGACCAGTTCTCCGAAACAGCACTTTGCCGAAACACAACATACTGACAAGACAATCTGTAAAATCTGCAGCATGTACTACAACAAATCCTCTGCTGCTCCCCTCATACCCCCTGCACATTATATATACCAACTCCGAGATCACACTACAGTGACAACAAGCTGTACACATACCTGCATAAGTGGTATGGTGCACTAGACAGCATGAAAGCAGACATTTTGTGGATATGAAATTCGGCAAAGTGCAATTTTGGAAAACTGGTCTCGGCAAAGTGGGTTTCATATATCTATATATATATATATATATATATATATATATATGTGTGTGTGTGTGTGTGTGTGTGTGTGTGTGTGTGTGTGTGTGTGTGTGTGTGTGTCTGTGTGTGTAGGGCAGTAGGTTGAATGGACACTGCCCCGACACCTAGGAGATTGATATTACAATGTCAAAATCAGTAATATCAACACGTTCTGTGCATGCTCCAAGGATAAGCCTGGGCAAACTAAAACAATGGCCCAATGACAAATATTTTTGCAGGGGGCATATATCTATATCTCTATCTATATCTATAGATAATCTATATTTGTGTAAATGTATTCATACACACAAACACACACACACACACACACACACACACACACACACACACACACACACACACACACACACATATATATATATATACATATATATATAAATATATTTGATTTATTTCTCTTGCGTTTGTGATATTTTTATAGGTGAAGTTACTGTTTTGCATGGTTTGTCCTTTTTGCGTGGAGTTAGTTTTGGAGGGGAAATCATATCTGCCAATGACATGCAATGTATTACTGTATAACTGTCTCTTTTGCAGGTGTTTCGCTTTTACAGGAAAATTAATTGTTTTGAAGTGTTTGTAATATTTTGTGGTGGGGCTGTTGGAGTGTGTGTGTAAAATGCTTATTTCAGGTGATGCATTGGTCCATGTTGTCTTCTTTTGTAGTTTGTGGAGGAAAAGATTACTACTTTTTAATGTTATTTTTAGTTCTTGATGACAGTTGTGTTGCTTTGGTGTGAATATAATATCTGTTTACAACACTGAATAGTACTGATGTGCTTTCCTTTTGTGTTGTTTGTGATATTTGCATGAAAGTAAATGCTTTCAAATTTTTGTCTTATTGTAATGTGCTTTTTTCTATTTTCTTGTATTGAAAATTTTTACTACTATGTTTTTTATTTCTATTTTTGATTAAAAATACCATGTTCACCCAGTGTTTCAAAGTTGCTGTATTATATGCAATTATTTTTTTATGAACGATTTTACATATAAGGTATAATTTAGGTAAGCTTTTCTTTGTGGGCCATTTTAAGTCTAGGCCATTTCCCTTAGTGAGAGTCAAACCCTGCAGTTCTTCTTTGTGAAGTATATACCTTAACCATTATGCCAACCCCCAATGCAAGCATCTAATGTGCATTTAAACACAGACACACACACACACACACACACACACACACACACACACACACACACACACACACAGATACACTCTTAAATACATACATTTTATTGTAGCAACATATCCTTAGATGTACTCTTATGAGCAAATCACACAAAATTAAAAAAAATACATATTGCAAGGCATTGTAACTCCCTCCATCTTAAATGTCTTTGATTTTGCTACTTAGTCAAGTCTATTGATTTTTTTGCATAGGTCTTGAAAGCAACAACGCCCAACAGGGTGGAAGTTATCAGCTAATTAACGTGTGCCCAGGCATGTTTTGAGGTCCAAAGCCACTGGCAGAGGGCATTACCACCTCTGGAAGGGTGTTAATTCCCTGGTAATGCCCAATTATGTTGGACATTATTGCACATAGAGAATGGGCTATCTGTTAACTTGTTTTATATTTGCTTTTTCATTAGTAAATGCTTTTTAAAATGTATTTTGGATGCAAAAATTGTTCCCTCCGCCTAATGTTTCAAACTTGCTGTAGTATATATAATTGTTGTTGGAAGAGGTATTTTACATCCAAAATATATCTAAGTATTTAATGTCTACATAAACATACACACACACACACACACACACACACACACACACACACACACACACACACACACACACACACACACACACACACACACACACACACACACACACACAGAAGCACAGACTCATACATACATATACATAAAAAACAGATAACACACACAACTAGCAGTTAACAGCCCCTTTGTTGCAACTAACGCACCCACCTATTAATTGTCCATGATTTTACAGCCTTGTTCTGCTCTGTCTCCCATTCAGTAAATCATGGAGGCTTAAGGTCAGTCAATAATGCCAGATTAGAGTTTAAAGACAATGGTATCCTTATCTCACGCTCTGTGTTTTTCTGTTTCACTCTCACACACATGCAGATACATGCACATAGCCCCCCCCCCACATGTTTCATCTTTTTATTTACTTTTTCTTTTTTAATTTAACCTCACTGAATATCAAATACGCATTTAGCGAGCATGAAAAAATGGCTGTGGCATGTTTATTTATATAACCAAGCTTGACAACTCCTTAATATGATGCTGTGAAGGGGTGGACTTGTTTTTCAGAGGGCATTACATTTAGGTTCATAGGTAGGTACTAGGCTATCTGCCCAAAGGCATTTATAAACCTAGCCAGAATGTGTTGGCTTTCGCCACCCCCTTAGATTAGTTCCCTGTGCCTCTGTCCAGCAGAGCCATTGAAGTGATCTCTGGGGTAAACTTTCTGTTTCCCATCCACTCGTCAAGGTTTCTCTTGAAAAGGTTTAGTGAGGAGCTCTCCCTAATGTAGATTGGAATCTTGTTCCAAAGCATGGGAAGTCTCTGGGACAGGAATCTATCTCTCCAGCATGTCCTATTTATTGTTGTGGTGAGGTTTAGATCCCTGGAGAGTGTGGCTTGAGAGGATATGGTTTTCTTTAGGTGGAGCATGTCCATCAATTCTGGGTTGGACATGGCCTTGTATGTCAGGCAGAGATCACCTCTGAGAAGGCATTATGCAACCAAGTACAGCTGGAGTTTCTTCAGTCGAGCTGCATAGGGCATCTGCTTGAGGCCAGTGATACTCTTGGTAAGGTACTTCTGTGGTCTTTCCAGTTGTTGCAGGTGTCTTGTAAGTTACATCCCAAATGGGGCATTGTACTCTATGATGGGTCTGATGAGTGATGCGTAGAGGGGCCCAATGACCTCTTTCAATCTGTATGCAAACCCTTTTGTGATTAGTTGGGCCACATAGAAGGATTTTCCATTTTGGCAATGTGATTATCAAAGGAGAGGTTACTATCTACTTGGGTCCCCAGATCCCTTATTACATCTTCCGTATTTAGGTGGCTACCACCTATGTGGCAGTTTGTGGGTACTTTGTTTTTTCCAAAGGGGATGACTATGCACTTTTTGGCATTTAGCTTGAGGTCATGGTTTTGACACCAAGTATCTGTATCAGTGAGACCCTTTTGGAGGATGTCTGTGTCAGCCGGAGAGTCAATTATAGCCCCTAGTTTGCAGTTGTCTGCGAACTTGGTCAGCCATAGTCCTCCTGTGCTTGCCTGTACCTCTGAGAAGTATATGCCGAACAAGAGGGGTCCTAGGACTGAGCCCTGGGGAATGCCACTTGTAACCAGTTTAGAGTCAGACCTAGCTCCCGCAACTCTTACCATGTGGGTTCGGTCCGTGAGCCAGTTGGCAACCCATCTCATGACATAGGGGTTTATGTTCAGGCTGGTGAGCTTGTCTATAATACCTGCGTGGGAAATGGTGTCGAAGGCCTTTGTGAGGTCTAGGTAGGCTGTGTGGCTACCTTTCCCTCATCTATAGCCTTGGTAATTGTCTCAAAGAAGTCCAAAAGGTTTAGGAGGCATGCTCTGCCCTTAAAGCCGAACTGGGTAGGGTCCAGTGTTTGAAGGTTCCCAATATCTCTGTTAATGAGATCCATGATGATGTGCTCCATAGCTTTGCAGACCAAGCTAGTCAGGCTTATAGGGCGATAGTTCCCAGGGTCCATTGTGGAGTGGAATAACTGTTGCTGTGCACCACTCTGTGGGCACATAGCCTGTGGAGAGGCTGAGTTTAAACAGTGTGTTTAGGTGAGGGGTTAGTTCATCTTTGAGCTCATTTAGGACACGGCCTGGGACACTGTCTGGTCCCATTGATGCTGTGTTTTTGGCTTTGGAGAGGGCTATTTTAACCTGAGAGTCTGTGATTTCAGGGGCACTACATTCTTCTGGTATAGTTATTGGCCCTTTTGGGGGTGAGAGGGGGGTGAAGTTTGCACTGAGCCTGTCTGCATGGATGTTGGGTATATCGGTCGGTTCAGTGTATTTTGTGCCATTCTGCACTAACTCCGAGCAGATCTGAGAATTGCCACTTAGATTCTTGACATAGCTAAAGAATGCCTTGTGGTTATCTTTGGAGTCCATGGCAATTTTTCTTTCGAAGCTAGCCTTGGATGATTTTATGAGGGAACATAGTTTCTTGCTGATACTGATCAGGGATGTCTTCTCTTCTTGGGATTTTACTCTTTTCTGTACTAGTTTCCTCCTTCTGTTGTATAGCTTGTTTATGGCAGGGGTCCACCAGACTGGTTTCCTTTTCTTGGAGGAGTGAGTCTTAGTTTTGTTTGGGATAGCATGATCCATGCATTCTTGTAGGTGCCCGTAGAGTGCATTAGTAAAGGATTTTGCAGCTTGGACAGCATTATCCTTTAGCATGGGGGCTTTGGAACTTCCCACCTCGGTCTTAAGTAATGTGAAGTTTGCTTTTGAAAAGTTTTTCACTGTGGTTTCTTTCACCGGGGGTGGTGGCAGAATGTGGATATCCAGAGTGATTAGTTTATGGTCAGATCTAACCAACGAGGGGTTGACGTCCGGTGTGGAACACCAGTCGCCCATGTTGGTGATGACCAGGTCCAATATGTTGTCACCTCTGGTGGGGGTGTTGACCAGTTGATCCAGGGCATTTGAGTTTATAAATTCTAGGAAATGTTGGGCAAGGGAGTTTGTACTTGAGTAGTTCTCCCAGTTAATGTTTGGGTAATTGAAATTACCCAATATCAGGGTGTTTGGTAGGACCTTTATTTTTCCCAGTGTTTCCAGGAATGCAGAGTGAAGGTCCTGGAACATGGTGGGTGATCTGTAGCAAGCTATAATTTGAATAGCAGTTTTGCCCATTGTTAGTTGCACGTGGATGATCTCTAAAGCATTGTGCTGTGCCACTAACCTGGAGGTGTTGGTATTCTTTATGAATATGGATACTCCCCCGCCTTTTGTATTTCGGTCCAGGTTTTGTGGCCGAAATGTATGGTATGGGTTGTAGCCTGGTAGTGCTGGGGTGCTCTCTGGAGCTTTAAACCAGGTTTCTGTTACTGCACATATATCAATTTTCTCCATACTGAGGAGTGCCTCAAGTGCATGCATTTTGAGGTTTAGACTTCTGGCATTGAGTAGCATTACTCTCAGTTTTTTGTTACTTGCGCTATTTACAGCAGTGGATTTGTCTTTTGTGCCTTGCCTAAAAAGGCACTTTTTGTACTCCTATCAGAGCGGTAACGTACAGGTCACCAATTTTCTAATGAGGATGAAAGTCAGTCAGTAGTAATATTTATTGTAAGTCAAATCCATACTGACAGATTCATATGTTTTTAACAGGCTAATGGTCACTAGGGCCTTTATAACCCTAGTCATGCAACCCAAATGTTTCCCATGAGTTATGGTATCCTGGCCTTTATTATAAAAGGGTCTGTGTTAGTTATGGCATGTTGTACTGAGTGCCTCTGTCCATCAGAAATGGAGGTGCCAGACCTGGGTTGAATTTCTGATTTCCCATTCACTGGTCCAGGTTACATTTGAACAGGGTTAGTGAAGGACTCTGCTTTACATGGACAGGGAGCCTGTTCCACAGAATGTGAATCCTCAGAGATACATACCTGTCCCTCCAACATAAACTGTTTATGGGGCAAGCAAAGTTTAAATCTTTATGTCTAGTAGTTCTGATGCTGTTCATTTTACAGATATGCAAAAGGTCCATCAGAGCAGAATCTAATGGTGCCTTGTATTCCAGACACAGATCGCCTCTCCTCAGTTGTCTGTAGAAAGGACAGTATATAGACAGGGCTTTGAGGTGATCTGCATAGGAGATTGTGTTAATGCCCTGTACTCTTTTTTGTGAGTAACATTTGCGGGCGCTCCAGTTATTGCATGTGTCTACTCATGTACATAGTGAAAGGGACATTATACTCAATGATGGGTCAAATGAGGACCGAGTACGGTAGCACAATGATTTCCCTAGACCTGAATGCTATGCTGTTACTTATAAGTTGAGAGACATAGAATGATTTCCTTACTAACTTGGACACATGTTGGTTGAAGGCCAGGCTAATATGTACATGTGTTCCCAATTCCCTGAAAACTGGGTCTACTCGTAGGGGTGTTTTATCAAGGACTTAGTTTCCCAGGGTGGCCGACTTCCCAAAGAGTACTATTCTGCCTTTCTTGGCATTGAGTTCATTTGCTAATTGTCCATTAGTTCTAATGGATGATGTCCTGAATTACAGTTTTGTTTACATTTGCATAGGTTCATAGGTTCATACTAGGCTATCTGCTCTAGGGCATTTATAAGCCTAGCCAGAGTGTGTTTGGCTTTCGCCACCATTTTAAATTAATTTTGCTATGCCCTTTTTCGAGGTTAGTATACTGTACCTCTGTCTAACAGTGACACAGAAGTGATACCCAGGGTAAACCTATGATCTCCCATCCACTCATCAAGATTCCTCTTAAAGAGAGTCAATGAGGGACTCTGCCTAACCTGGACTGGGATTTTATTCCAGAGTGAAGGGAGCCTCTGGGTTATGAATCTGTCCCTCCAGCATGTCCTATTTATTTCAGTGCTGAGGTTCAAGTCTCCCGAGCGCGTAGCTCGATGGGATTTGGATTTTCTGAGGTGCAGCATGTCCATTAATTCTGGGTTGGACATGGCTTTATACATCAGGCACAGATCGCCTCTGAGCAGGTGGTATGCCACTGAGTAGAGCTGGAGTTTCTTTAACCGGGCAGCATATGGCATCTGTTTGAGCCCTTTGATCCTCTTGGTGAGGTACTTTTGGGGTCTTTCCAGTTGCTGCAGGTGTCTGGTAAGGTACATCCCAAAAGGGGCATTGTACTCAATTATGGGCCTGATGAGGGATGAGTAAAGAGGCACGATGACCTCCCCTGATCTAGATGTGAATCCCTTCATGATTAGGTGGGCTATATAAAATGTTTTTCTAACCACTTTGGCCACGTGGTTGTCAAATGAGAGATTGCTATCAACTTGGGTCCCCAGGTCCCTAATTACTTCTTCTGTACTTAATGGATTACCACCTATGTGGTAATTTGTGGGCACTTTGTTTTTGCCAAAGGGGATGACTATACACTTTTTGGCGTTTAGCTTGAGGCCATGGCTCTGGCACCAGTTGTCTGTTTCTATGAGGCCCTTTTGGAGGATGCTTGTGTCGGCTGGAGAGTCGCTTGCAGTCATCTGCGAACTTGGTCAGCCACAGTCCTTCCATGTTGGCCTGTACCTCCGAGAAATATATACCGAACAAGAGAGGTCCCAGGACTGAGCCTTGTGGGATGCCACTGGTTTGGAGTCTGACATGGCTCCAGCAATTCTAACCATGTGGGTTCTGTCCTTGAGCCAGTTTGCAACCCATCTAGTGACATAGGGGTTTATATTTAAGCTGGTGAGCTTATCTATAATGCCAGAGTGGGGTATTGTATCGAAGGCTTTTTCGAGGTCCAGGTAGGCTGTGTGGACCACCTTCCCCTCGTCAATGGCCTTGGTGACTGTTTCAAAGAAATCAACCAGGTTTAAGAGGCAGGATCTGCCCTTAACAAAGCCGAACTGGGTAGGATCCAGTGTCTGTAGGTCCCTAATATCTTTATTTATGAGGTCCATGATGATCCTTATCATAGCTTTGCAGACCAAGCTAGTCAGGCTTATGGGGCGATAGTTTCCAGGATCCGTTGAGGCACCACTGTTGCTGTACGCCACTCTTTGGGTACATATCCTGTAGTAAGGCTGAGATTAAACAGTAGTTTTATGTTTGGGTTTAGCTCTTCTTGGAGTTCATGTAGGACGCAGCCCGGGACACCGTCTGGTCCCATTGATGTTGTGTTTTTTGCTTTGGAGAGGGAGGCTCTTACCTGAGCATCTGAGATGTCTGGGGGGCAGCACTCTGCTGGGATAGATATTTGCCCTTTGGGTGGGGGGGGGGAGAAGTTTGCGCTGAACCTGTCAGCTAGGATGTTGGCAATGTCTGTGGGTTCGATGTATTTTTTGTCATTTTGGACTAATTCTGAGCATATCTGGGAATTCCCACCCAGGTTCCTAACATAACTAAAGAAAGCCTTGTGATTATCCTTAGTGTCCTGTGCAATTTTTCTCTTGAAGCTGGCCTTAGATGATTTTATGAGTGCCCATAGTTTTTTGCTAATACTGATCAGAGATGCCTTCCCTTTTTGGGATTTTGCTCTATCATGTAGTAGCTTTCTCCTTCTATTGTATAGTTTGTTTATGGCTGGGGTCCACCAGACATGGTGCCATGTCATTTTGGGCCATGATTTTTTAAATTGCAAGGTCTCTAGTGTAAGTCAGGCATGTGACCTGTCCTTGTCGTTAGCAAATGAATTCTGCAATTGATTTATATACCAGGTATATATTTGTTATATGAATCAACTGTCATCTGCTTTACTAAGTGCAACAATTTAGTGTGATTACACAAAGTATTTTATAGTATAAATATATTGAGATAATTTCTTTTGAAAAAAAAAATTAAACAAACCTCCTTCTTTGCCCCAAGTAATGGTTTCTACTTCAAGCCCTTTCATCATTGCCCTTGTGTGTTTTATGGGGTGCATATCACTTCACCTAAAACTCATTTCACCGAAACCAAATCACCTAAAGTTCATTTCACTGACAAGTAGTACAATAAGGCAAGTCAAAGGTATATGTCCTTTTCCCCACTGTAGTGTGATCCTGGTGTTAGTATAGACAGGGGGGTGTGGGGGGTGCAGCCCCCACATTGGGGGATAGTCCCCACTTACTTTGGTTTTATGATGTCTGGTTTTGTTTTACATTATTTGGTAAAAGCCAACTAGGTGGGAGGCTGTGCCCCCCTTAATATATATGCTAACACCAGGATCGCACTACAGTGGGAAAAAAGACATATACCATTGAACTGCTTTAGATTACTTCTTCTTCTTTCGGCTTTTTCTCGGTTAGGGGTCGCCACAGTGGATCATCTGTCCGCTCATGATTGGCAGTGGAGTTTTACGGTGTTGAGTTGCCAGCCCGGCGCCCAACCTTCCACAGAAGGCACACACATGCACACACTCACACCTAGGGCCAATTTAGACTGTCCAATCCACTTACTGCATGTCTTTGTGATGTGGGAGGAAACCGGAGCACCCAGAGGAAACCCACGCGACCACAGGGAGGATATGCAGACTCTGCACAGAAAGCACCCCAGCCGAGAATCGAACCGAAGAACCTCTTGCTGTGAGGCTACTTGTCAGTAAAGTGAGTTTTAGGTGAAATTAATTTTAGGTGAAATGAACTTTAAGTGACTTGGTCTTGGTGAAATGAGTTTAGGTGAAATGAGTTTTAGGTGAAGTGATACGTACCCATTTTATGTTGCCTAACACCAATGTTTTATTATGTGATGGATGGATGGTGAATATGATTGTGTTACTGTGTACGGATGATTGTTAGAGTATCAGTGTGTTTTATAGTGTCTTAACGCTTTTGAAAGTAAGAGTGTGTCAGTGTTAGTGATAGTGTGGCAAAAGGTTGTGTGAGATTGTGGAACTGTGTGCCTTTGTAACTATATGTAAATCAGTGTGGCATGTGTATGACTGTGTGTGAGTTTTTTGTGTGAATGTGTGTGTTTCTTTTTGTGACATTTGTGTGTCTGTGTGAGGTTTGATTTTCTGTGGGTGTGAATGTGTGTATCGTGTGTGTGTGTGTGTGTGTGTGTGTGTGTGTGTGTGTGTGTGTGTGTGTGTGTGTGTGTGTGTGTGTGTGTGTGTGTGTGAGACTTTGGTCATAAAGGGAGATAAGCAAGTACGAGCAGAGTAAGTATTCATGCTATAGGATGTGAAGTAATTGTTCTGTAGGAAAGAAGCATTGTCTGTCTTATATACATACAGACATATACACTGTCTTATATCCTTTCACTCAAACTCATTTGCATACACACAAAGTGTAGGTTTTGGAGGGAGGCAGGGATTTGTGTAACTGTCTTGTATACTATGAATCCTACTCTTACTGATTTTAAAACAGAGCTGCCTTTATGTAAAGCTGTGATCTATGTGAAAAGGGTTCCTCCTCTCCTCCCATGGGCAGTCAGTACTGGCATAATCACACTAATCCAGATTTTTTCTTATGTTTCTCAGAGCTTGTCTTACCCTTTAGGCTTTTCATGCAGTTATTTATTCATTAAACATGATTTAAAAATGTAAAACAGACTGCACTCTGATAACTATGGAGAATAAAACTGTAAAACAGCAATAAACTGTTAGTTTCTGGGGCTGCAAGGCCCACAGAAGCCTGTTGGTTCTAGATGTTTGCAGTCAAACTGTTTCATGCATTAACTATCTGAATAAAATCCATGAATACTGAAATAACTTCATTATCACTCATTAGATTTGCCTCTTCATGCATCCTTTCAACACATCCTAACTGACCATGGCCATGCGGTTATACAAGCTGAGTCACATTTTAGAGCTTTTTTCCAACCATTTTGTTGCAATGATGACCTGAACAGAAATCATGTATGCTAAAAAGAAATTCAATGTTACTTTTTATTTCAAGGAGTAAATAAGTTGTCTTAAAGTTTTTTTTTCTGATTAAAGCTGACTAAACACCAATTCATTATAAACTGAAAACAAATACTTTGAGGGTACGTAAATTGCATCCTGGAATACTATCTTACCTCCACCTCAAAATAGGTTGTTACTGTCTGTCTCATAATGCCTACTGTCATATCTCAAGCTGATGCTATTATATTTATGTTTCATCATCTCTTACTTTCAAAAGACATTCATCTTGCAACCTATTGTTGTCCAAGAGAGACTAAGAAAACACCCTACAAAATAATGTATCTAAATATAGAGATATAAAACTTTTTTTTTTACTTTTTATCTGCACCATTAGCCTGTTGTCTCGTGTCCTCACATAATAAGTTAAGTATTGTTCATAATGTATGAGTTATCACTTTACCAGCATTTTTGTAAAATAATAACATTTCTTTGACAAGCACAATGCCTGGAAAAATATCTCTGCCTCTGCTCTGTCCCACTGATGAAATATGAAAGATAAAGCATTTAGGTGTCTACATTTGAATGTTGTGAAGTCTTTTCTTCCATGACCTAGCAAAGTATGGGACTGCTCATGTAAATTTACATAATGTCAAGTCAACTAGTGAACTGCCCCCATGGAGCGATCACTATGCTGTGGGTGAATTCTTTTATTTCTCCCTTGTAGTGATACTTAATTCATGCTTTTTTTTTTTACATTAACATTACTCTAAAAAAACTAAATGTGGAAAGACCACCTCTAGAAGCACATAATACAATTATGTGTAATGCTGGTTCTGCCTTGAAAGACAATACTAACTTACGTCATAATGCGGTGAAATGCTGTTTTGTTGAGAGATTATCTTACCAATGATTACTCACATTTTACATATGGTGTAGGTATTTCATCTTTTGCAAACTTTTTTACAAATGTGCTGTTGACTCAGAAAATGTAAAGGCAAGTACTAGCTTGTCTTTGGTTTAATGTGTTTATGGGATGCTGTACCAACAAGATTCTCATTCCAGCCCCTCTTTGAAGAGAGCAAGAAGTGCAATGCAGAAGTGTGAAAGGCTGCAGGTAAGAATTATGTGTTAATTCATAGATTTTACATTGCCATATATAATAATGAATGGATATAACTTGCAATTTCTACATGTTTTACTCATATCTACTGTGAGTGTATTCCAAACTGGTGGAAGAAGGTTACAAATAACTTTAAAACGTTCATTGATTTTGTGTTTCTGTGCATCATATTATTGACAGTTTTAATTTAACAGTGAAATATAATAGCAAATGTTTCCAAATGTAATTCATTAATTTTTGTGTTGTAATTTTCAGTTTGTCTACTTTATATTTTTTTCCAGTGTGATAGACTAAATTTTAGATTCTGCATGATGTTGGACTGTTAGCTACAACAAAGGAGAAAGATAACATGCCTGCAACATCAAATGCATTCACAGAAGATGGAAAAGTCTAGAGAGGAGGGAGAAATACACGATTCATTGTGTTTCATCATCAGACATGGCTAGCTTTGATCACTGGGTCTATATTCTCGCATTAAGAAAAAATTATAGCGAATTGTTAATAATCAAATGTTAAAAAGCAAACGTTTAATGTACCAAAAAAGTTTTAACAGTGAAAAATAGTTCATCAAATGGCCATAATTGGCCAACATTGTGAACCAAGCCAAGGTGGGGGCTCCACCCCCATACTTCGTGTGGTGCCTGTGCTCCCCACACAACCCCTACCTATATATACCAACTCCAAGTTCACATTACAGTGGGGAATAGGGAAAATTTAAAAAAGGTTTCCTATGCTTGCCTTATGCATCATGGTACTTCCCGGTTGTTGGCCAGCTATGGCCATTCACTGACATTTTTTGCTGTTAAGCATGTTTGGTACTTTAAACTTTCACTGTTTAATGTCTGATTATTAGCCATTCACTGTAATTTTTTTTCGATGAGCAACCATAGACCCTTGATCACCAATATCCCCAATTACCTTACTCTGTGAAAAAGCAATCAGTCTGCAATGTTGGGATTCAAACTGTTGAGCAGGTATAAAAAATATTTGTATATTGCATCAGAATTACAGTACTAATAATATGCAATGTCATGTTTCAATTTCTTTCAGGTTTGTTTGCATTTTTAACACGTATATTGAATTATCACTTAAGACATAGGCAAATATACATATGTAGAAAAAGACACCAAACACTGTTAACATATTCACAGTTACAAACATTATACATCACATATGTTATATATACAATTATTATTAATCCAACATTACATAAATCAATTAATTCCTGCCTTTCCTTAAACTTCACTCCTCCTCCAAAACATTATTCTGCATATGTTGTTCCCACACGTTCCGTATTTTTATAAGTAATTTGCTCCTACATTTCCAGTTCATTTATCTCTGTTACAATGCTCAGTGCTTCAAATATAGTTCATTTAGACTTTGATTTCCATTTTCAAGTAATTGCTTTTTTTGGCAGCCAACAGAATTAGACTTGGCCTTACTATGTCTAGACAAATTGGATCCTGTATCCCAGCTCAAAAAAATGATTTCCTTATCTACAGCAATTTGCTCACCCAATATTTTTGACAGGGTACTCTAAGGAATTTGTAGTCTGTTAACTCATTACATTCCCAAAGCATATCTTCCCAGTTACCTCTTTCATTACCATCATACCTCCACCATTTGCTGTCTACCTGAGGAAAAATTTTTTGAAGTCTGCTTGCAGTACACAAATAACTATGCAAACACTTCTAAGCAAAAATTCAAAATCGTCTAGACTTTGTTGCATATTTGGGAGCCATACATATGTCCTCCCATTGTTTCCTTGTGAAGTGCTTATCCATTCTCTCGTCCCAATCTTATCTAACCACCTTTGATTGATTCCTATTGTTCTCGTGCAATATTTTATATGCTCTACTAATTATCCTTTTTTTAACAGTAGCTTTTCTTCTATTCTAGATTCAATTAAAAACTCTACCAGAACAGGCCTTTCATTTAGGGTTCCCCTATCCCTTTCTCTTTGTCTATACTCTGATATCAATCTTTGACAGGGTAGGCAGTCCCTAGCCTGTAGTCCCAATGTCTTCTTGATCTCTTCCCTTACTTTTCTCTCTCTAGTTATTTCCCAATACCTGTGTCACTTTGTCAGTTTTCTCCAGTAAATTTCAGCCCCCTCTTGCCTTTTCTCTTTATCCCTAATTGCAGTCACCCCTTTTGGCAGAATCTCCTTTCTTCATTCTCGTGTTGCCGTAGTTCTTAAATACTTTCTGCTACTTTATAAATATAATATTTTGTATGGCTGTTGTTACTATTCTCAAGGGTTTACATCCAAAATCCCACTCTCTCCTTATTTCTTGAACTTCCCCGTTTCATCATCATGCCTTTCTACTTTAAGTTATGATTTTCTGCTTGTGTTATGTATTAGAGCCTTAAATGTGTAACTCTAAAATATCCCTTCATATCATGTAATCCCAAACCACCTTGTTCTACTGGAAGGATCAACTTATCTCACTTGAACCTTGCTTTCTTCCACTCCCAGATAAAATCCTTCAACTCTTTACTAATTACTCTCCACAATATTTCTTCCGGTTGATATTAATATGCTTGAATTGTATATAAAACTAAAGGGACTAAAACATTTTCACTTCTCAGTTTTTGTTTAGCTGTCATAACAGAATCCTTTTTAACCCATAATACCCCCATTTTATCATGCATCCATCATAAACAATGGTATTGCAGAGCCAATTCATGGGTGAGCACATACCTTACAGTTATAGCCTTTCTTTTGCTTCATTAATTTTATATTCTGAAAGACATGAAACTGTCTCAGAATGTTTCACAACAGTGATATCCCCTTTTCTGGTTTGATCATACACAATATCATTTGCAAATAAAGCCAACTTTTCTTGGTTACTATACTAATTATATCATTGAATTTCTGAGTTCCTCATTTTCTTTGACAATGGCTCTAAATATAATGCAAATGACAAGGGGAAGAGGACAGCCCTGCCTGGTTCCTCTGCTCAGACACAACTTATCAGAGAGGAAACGTTCCTCTTTAATTTTTGCCTCTGATCCCTCATATATCCTCCTAATCAACATTATTATTGTATCAGGAAATGCAAATGTTTCTATTGCCCTACTCATAAAATCCCAGTCTGTCAAATGCTTTCTCTGTACTGAGACTCACCAAAGGCAACTGTATTTTCTTATATTCTGCTTCTCGCTGGATCATCATTGATCTATTAATCTTGTCAGATGTTTGCCTCCCCTCCATAAAACCACATTGATCCATATCTGTCATTTTTGGCAATACCTTTGCCATTCTTTTAGCTATTATAGATATAAATACTTTAATCATGATTTAAAATGTAAAAGGGCCTGTATGAAGCTGGGTATAATAGGTCCTTACTGATTTAGCTATTACAGCCACCACTGCTTTTTTCCAGGATGTTGCTGCTTCCCTTTCTTTGAAATTAGTGCTAACATCTTCCACATCTTTATCACTTCCTTCCCTATTAGCTTCCAAACATCCACAGGAATGCCATCTATTCCTGAAGACTGTCCTGCAGAGTGATTATACATCACCATTTTTATCTCATCTCCTCCTATATTCATTTTTAATTGTTGAACCTCATCAACCTCTAACCCTGGCATGCCTATGTCATCCATAAATATTTCCATTTGTGCTTTTTTTGATTTCTACAGTCCTCTATTTTATACAAATTTTCATAACATCGTCAAAATATCTTTAATACCTCTACAGGATCTCTGGTTATTTTTCTTGTTATAGGGTCACTAAGTTTAGCAACAACCTCTGCTACTTTCTATTGCCTAAGTCATTGTGCTAAAAGTTATTGTGCTCTGGAAGTATTCTCCATAACAGTTGCTTTAACAGCAATCTTTCCAAACTCATGCATATTATTCAGATACTCCCTTATTTTCTCTTTAGCACTCTGTATTTGCACCTATTCTTGTTCTGTGAGATGCTGCTTATTCTGCAAAACTTTGTCAGGCCCTCTAAATAATTCTTGTTACTTCTTAACCATGTCACTTTTTCTTTTATTTCCACTAGATTGCTAAACTCAATTTTCAATTTATTCCACTCACTAGATATCACTTCTGAAGAAACTTTTATTTTCTTTAATAACTCTTGAATAATTTCCACTACCAATTCTTTAAATTCCTCTCTCTTTAACAGATAGGTAGAGAAGTGCCAGTGTCTCATTTGTACTTCAATCTGAAATAGTTATTAGACGTGTGTTGAAACTTTCAATTAAGTGTACGTGTTCCTGTGAAATATAATTTCAGGCTAGTCTAGCCCAATTATTGTACCTTGGGGAATAATATGCAAATACTCCGAATTCCTACTACTGCATTCACATCTTCCACACCAACTATTTTCAAACACATCTTCAGAAATTTACCCTCTTGTTATATTTTCCCTACCAGGTCTCCCAAACTACATCCTCATTGCTGCAAATAAAGTTCCGGTCCACATCTATAAGTAATATTCCCCATTAAAAGCTGATTTTCAAAATTTTCTTACGCTCCATATATCAGTTTTAGGTGGGATATAAATACATGCCAACATAATCCTCCTCCCTTGCCAGTAACCCCTTACTACCACAAATCTACCATTACTATGTTTTTCCCCCTCTTCTATCACTATTGAAGCTCCTCTAGCAATTAGTACAAGTACTACCCTTTTCCTTTGCCCTGATATTCTGCTGAATATCCCTCCTGAAATCCTTCCTTTATCAAACTCACATGTTCATTTCTTTCCAAGTGTGTCTCCTGTAGCACTGCTATTTGCACTCTCCATATCTTAATATAATTCAATGCACTTTCCTTTTTGTCTATATCTGTCAGACCATTCTCATTCTAAAATAATATGTTTAGTGTAGCCATCATGATAAGGAATCATTATTCCCACCTATTATATATGACCGATTTTTAAATTTCTATGTCCGGCTTTTGATTTACATGCATCCACTAATGTTTGGCAGGTTGATCTTTAATATAGTTATTTCTTGTCATCTCTGTTTGAACCAAAGTCACATTTCACAAAACTTTTTGTGTCAAAGAAAACACTTAAAAAAAACAAAAACCCACTCCCAGAACACCCCTTACCTATTAACGTAAAACATAAGCACAAAACTATGTACATCTTCAAATAATGAAGTTCAACCCTCCTGACAGGAATAACTATCTCAATTGGCAGTTGCACACACAGGCAAAACCTAATTAGGTTATCCATGCTAAGATGCATGTTACAGCCTGTACTCCTACTTACACCAATTGCTGTCTGTTTTTGTCTGTTATTACCCTCCTAGATTTGAAACACAACTTGAATGTTTTCAGAAAATATTAATGTTCAGCCATAAGAGAAACTGCACTAGCTATATTTAAATAAAACTAAATTATCCACTGTTTATAGGCCCATAGGCTCATAGGAGGTTACTAGGCTATTAGCCCTAAGGCCCTTATAAGCCTAGCCAAGAGTTTAGCCCATGTTTAGACAAATCAGTACCCAATGCCCCTGTCCAGCAGGGGCATGGGTGGAATCCCAAGGGTATATTTTCCGTTTCCCATCCAGTTATCCAGGTTGTGTTTAAAAAGGGGTAAAGATATACTCTGCTTGATGTGTACAGGGAGTCTATTCCATCGATGTGGAAGTCTCTGGGACACAAATATGTCTCACTAACAAGTCCACTTGATGTCACAGACCAGGTTGAGGCCATGTGTGCAGGTTACTTGAGTGGAGCTTGACTTGCGGATATGCAGCAGGCCCACCAAGGTGGGGTCCATGATCACCTTGCATGCCAAACAGAGGTCACCTCTGAGGAGTTTGTATGAAACAGAGTAGGGGGATAGGGCTTTTACCCTATCTGTATATGGTAGATGTTTGAAGCCCTGGATTCTCCTGGTGAGGTACCTCTGTGGTCTCTCCAGCTGCTGCATGTGCTTTGCGAAGTACATGCCTAAAGGTGTGTTGTACTCAATAATGGGCCTTATAAGGGAAGAATATAGGGATGTTATGACCTCCTTGTTCCTGAATGAGATACCCTCACTTATGAGGTGGGCCATGTAGAAGGCTTACTGTACCACGGAAGCAACACGGTGATCAAAAGTCAGGTTGCTATCAACCTGGGTGCCCAAATCCCTCATGACTGATTGAGTGCTTAGGATGTTGTTATTAATGTGATAATTTGTGGGGACATCACTCTCCCTAAAGGGGATGATGATGCATTTTTTGGTATTTGGCTTGAGGCTATGTTTCTGGCACCAGTCATTTGTCTGAGTGAGACCCTCTTGGAGGATGTCCACATCACTAGGGGAATTGATGACAGCACCCAGCTTGCAATCATCTGCAAACTTGATCATCCATAGTCCACCGGTTTTGGCCTGCACCTCAGAAAACTATATCCCAAATAACAGAGGCCCCAAGACCAAACCCTGGGGTACGCTGCTTGTTACAGGTCTACTGCTTGAGGTGGCTTCCCCTATTTTGACTACGTGGGTTCTATCATTGAGCCAGTTTGCTACCCATATGGTAACATATGGATTGATACCTAGTTGAAAGAGTTTATCTATTATGCACGAATGGGAAAAAGTATCAAAGGCTTTGGCCAGATCAAGGTTGGAGGTGTGCACAGTCTTCCCCTCATCCATGGTGGCGTGACTGACTCAAAGAAGTCAACCAAATTTAGCAGACATGACCTCCTCTTGACAAAGCCAAACTTTGTGGGATAAAGTGTTTGAAAGTTGCCAATGCCCTTGTTAATGAGGTCCAAGATAATCCATTCTTTGGCCTTGCAGATCAGGCTAGTTAGGCTGATGAGTCTATAAATTCCCAGATCGGTTGACTCTCCACCTTTGTGTAAAGGGATGACAGTGGCTGTCCTCCATTCACCTGGGATGAAGCCAGTACTCAGGCTTTCGTTGAATAGGGTGCTTAATGGTGCTGCAAGTTCCTGCCTGAGTTCATATAGGATGCAGCCTGGGATGTTATCGGGTCCCATGGAGGCTGTATTTTTTGCCTTTGAGAGAGCAGTGATGACCTGTTCCCTAGCTATAAGGGGAAGGGGGCAGGTACTGGGGATATCCTGAATTACTGATGGGGGGGGCAGAAGCCCGAAGCCCAGGTGAGACAGATGCAGACCATCTCTGGCAAAGCATCATTGTCTGTCGATCATATCTTCCCAGGCTGTCAGGTACTGGACCCCCCTGGAATGACACCAGAAACTAAGACAATTGTTAAAGTCAATCATTTTCTGTTTGAATTGAGGCATCGTTCTGGGTGACGGCAAAAGGCAGCTTAAGGCTAGGGACATACCTGCCTGGGACACATGTTCTAATAAATGCAATTAAGTATTTAATTACCAGAGAAGCTGCTATTTCTTATTGACTTTCAATAATTTCAGACTTTATTTTTTACTGAACTTCTTGCCCTTTTACCTTTTAATTTTATGTTCCTCTCAGTAAACAATGTCCAGATCTCTCAATTTATTGCTTTCACCTTTAGTCCGATTCTTTCCATGGAAACATAAGATCACAATGCAGAGTTGCTTTCAGCTACAGATTTCTCAACTGGCACTAAACATTTATTTGCTTAAAGAAAACTATTACACTGGGGTCTCTAATTTTTAAACCCCACTTGCATCCCCCCAAAACTGACATTAGATTAAGCCAAGGGGATTAATACAGATATCTACCTATGCAAAAGTAAAGAAAAATATTTCAATTTTACATATATTTAGTGCACTTTTACACACCATCCCCTACCCTGACAGCCCAATATTACAACCTATTGACTTCATTTTGCTTTTGTCCAGCCTTTCTTCTCTTTTTAATTTGTAATGCCTACATTTCTTAAAACTAAAGACAGAAGAAAAAAGCACTTGCTTACTTCAGTATCTTTTTTAACTGAGAACAATCAATAAAATACTTTGTCACGTAATTTATATCATACAATGTTTTATACAAATACTGTTAAGAAAAAATGTTTTACTTACAGTTACTTGTTCCCTCTTTGTTTTTTTTTTCCTTTTAGGGTCCTTCCAAACATTAATGACATGAAATGGACCATACACCTTTCAGGTCTCCCAACAAGCTTAACAGAGTCAACAAAAATCCAATCTTTCTCAAGACACTTTTATTTTGTAAAGCCATATTTCACAAATGTGACTGGTGTTTTATAGTCTCACATGAATTCACTAATTTAGTGTTGCCTGCCTTCTTCCTGTTCATCTTCATCTCACAACTTCAGAGTCCAATTCAAGTCCATTTCTTCTAGTCAACGCCCGTCCTTTTTTTCTGCCTCTGAAGTATTTTCCTTTGCAACATCAGAAAAGGTTTCACTGACAAAGTCTTTCTTTGAATCTTGCCATCAGAAGAAAGGAAATTAGTTCCCTTCTGTTTGATGGCTCACCTTTTATTGGACAAATGTTTGTATTTCTCCCTTCACCTGTTCTGTATAAAAAAATGACTGATCCTCCAGTAAAAACATATTTTGAAAAATCTCACACCTGCCTCTTGGCATTACCTGATTACTGGAATAAATTTGTTTCCCCTCTGTCTGGTGTAGCATAAATAATCATTTTCCACAAACAATCTACTGTCTCCAACTTTTAATATGTTGCCCTTTTACCAAAGTTTTATCAGAAACAACTCTTTCTGCTGGTAAAATTGCACTTTTATAAATACAGGTCTTGGCTGCTTTCTCATGGCCAAGTTTGGAACATACTCATAATTACCCCTTTCAATTAACACATCCAGTTGTGGAACCCCAGTCCAGTTTCTTATTTGTGCCTTTGTAAAATTAATGCAGTCTGTTCTTTCTAGTTTCTCTGATACAGCAGAAAATTTCAGGTTTTCTCTACATGCTCTGTACTCTATTTCAAACATTTTTGAAATATCTTTTCTTAAGCATTCTCATACTCACCAGTCTTTTTTTTCCCTTTTAACCTGTGATTTTTGCAGTTTTATCAACTACTCTGAATATCTGTTTAAAGCTTCTTTCATTTTTTGCCAGCATTTTGTTATTTGAGTTCATATATTCCTTCAGTGTTTCATTTATTTTAATCAGCTCTGAGTTCAGGTTATTTTTTCCCTCTAGATTACGTGAAGCCATGTCTTGTACCAAAGCTGGATTTTTTTAGACATCTTTTTATAAACAAATTTTTATGATACAGTACAGAATGGTAACAAGCAATGCAAAGTCAAAACAACAAGAACGTACAAATACTATGTTTAAGAAATAACTACTTATAAGTATGCCATATGTCCAACATAGAAAATGAGTTGAATTAAGCTAGCATAAGATCAAATAATGTGTCCCAACATTCAGTAAATTGTGAGCAAAGTTTTTCAGTGTATTTCAGATATTTGTGGACAAGTAAGTGTTTGATAGCAATTTGCTTGAATCCATCCCAAGTGAGGAGAGCTCTGTCTTTCTAGTTAAGAGTGATATCGAATTTGATAAGGGAAAAGAGTGTTATTAAGATAAAAGTCTGGAGTTTGGATAATCCTGTGGGGGGGGGGTATGTAAAATTGTGAATTTCCAGGACATGGTCATTTTTTTCATATCCCATTTTCTACAATTGTACTTTAAGAGAGCACCAGAGTCTGTAAGAGCATTTTCAGCTCCAGAAAATGTGGAGCAAGTCAATGTTGTGATTGATGCAGTGGGCACAGAGGGAAGAGGACAAGGGATAGATTTTAGAAAATTTAAAATAAAAAAAAAATTAGAAGAGTGAGGTATACATCATTTAAAATCATAAGTTGGGCATAGTTTAATTTTTTATGGGGAATACATTTCAAGGAAAGTTGAATAGCTTGGGAGATTTGGTTTGGAGAAATGGAAGGGTCTTGGTCTTTCCAATATTTTGAAAAGGTTAATTAATTTTGGGTTCAGATAGAATGAATACGTTTGTATGAGCTGGAGATAATTTTCTTCCTAAGTGCAATGAGATTCAATATAGATTTTCAGGCTTTAATGTCATTTAGGATTAGAGAGGTATCTTCCAAGGCATTACAACAAATATCAAGGATTTGTCTCAAGATGATTGTGTAACTTTTGGACAGGGAACTGAGTAGTTTTATATCAGTTAAGGGGTTATTTTTGAAAAGAAAAAGATCTGCTATAGTTAACTCTCTAATAAGGGGGTATTTATCAAGATTAATCATTTTGTTGTTCAGTTTAAGATTGGGGTTGAGATGAAAAGGTTGCAAGGTATTGAAAGCATGGGACAGTTTCAGTGATTTGAAAATCTTTTGAAGAATAGTTATTTTATGTTTAATGGTTGAGTGTAATTTAAGATTTTTTAGGTTTTCTGCATTGAGGAAGGGGAGAGCATTGGTATTAAACTTAAATGTTTTATAGTTTTACCCATGTAGGGAGGGGACCAGGTAGATGAGCTGGGAACATATTCGGTTATTGTTAATAATTTGTTACCACTAGTAATACCGTAATAGAGTTTGAAGTCAGGTAAGCTTAAGCCACCCTTTTCTTTAGGAAGAGTTAGCCTACTATATCTAATTCTGATTGATTTGGGGACCATAAGAATTTAGAGAAAGAGGAATAGAGGGATTTAAAAATTTGTTATGAATAGTTATGTTAGATGTGTTGAAAACATAAATAAGACGGGTAAGATGTTCATTTTGAGTATAGCAGTTTTGGCGAGAAATGGAAGGTGTAATTTTGCCCCTCTGTTCAAGTCTTGCTGGATGTTAGAACGAAGCTTGGAAATGTTGTTCAAGTAGATTTGGTTAGGGTCTTGATGAAAGGAAATACCCAGGTATTGTAAGGAATGGCTGATTTTGATTTGAGAAGGCAGAGGGCAGATAGGAAGTCAACAGAAAGGGTTGAGGGGGAAGATGGTTGATATCTCTAGATTTAGTTTGTAGTTGGAGAGTCTTGAATATTTGTCAATTGAGTCTAATATTTTTGGAAGTTCTGAATTAGGAAGGGAGTAATAAAGGTTAAGGTCACCAGCAAAAGCTGAGAGTGGAATTTTTGTTTTGAAAAGGGTGGGAATACGATGAAATGTTTTTTGGGTGATTAGTAGGAAAAAAGGTTCAATATAAAGGTTAAATAGGTAGGGAGACATTGGGTACCTTTGTCAAGCTCCATTTTTAATATCAATTTGAGAAGAAAGATTGTCATTACTTTGTAGTACAGTATGGCCATGAGAGTAGTGTTTTAATAAATTGCATGAAAGCTGGGGGGAAAGTTGAACCTAGGAAGAGTGGCTAGGAGAAACACTACATTTAGTCTGTCAAAGGCTTCAGAGGCATCTATAGCCACAGTATATATGGGGATGTGGGTGGTGGTAGAGAGGGTTAACAAGGCATCAAGAAGAGTGTGATCAAAAGTTTGTCTATTCTGAGTGAACCCTGATTGCTCTGTAGAGATAATGGTAGGAATAATAGGTTTAATTCTGTTAGCTAGGATAGATCCGTAGATCTTCATGTCAAAGTTAATGAGAGCGATGAGCTTATAATTTCAAGGGTTTTTAAAATCTGAATTAGATTTAGGAATGAAGATCATTTTGGAAGCATTTAAGTGCAAGTGTTTTATTCCATTGTGAGTAATACAGGTAAATAGATAAAGAAGGAAGAGAGATATTTTTGACCAAAAGCTTTGTAGAATTCTGCAGTAAAGCCATCGGGGCTAGGGACATTATTGGGCTTAAGCTTGTTGATAGCTGTGACTATTTCTTGTTGGGTAACGGGGGATGACAGTATTGTTTGTTTAGGGCTGAGTTTAGGAAAGGTTAGTTGGTTCAAAAAAGTATCCATATCTAATGTATTTGAAGAAAGATCAGGGAAGCTATATGAGTCAGTATAAATTTGTTCGAAATTGTCAACTATATCTTGGTTTTTATAGTAGCTCTTACCATGATAGAATATTTCTGTTATACTTGGGTAGTGTGTATTTTGATTAATTAATATGACAATGAATTGTGAGGGCAAGTGGGACCACTCTGAATAGTCTGTTAGAGACCTTATTTCATGAAAAGACAACTTTATTGTTGAGGTCCAGAAGCTTTTTCTGTAGAAGGATTAATTGTTTTTCAGATTCAGGATTTTAATTTGATTGGAGGTGAGTCTCAAGCTTATTCATTTTATTTTTGATAGAGGATTCTTGGAGGAGGTACTTTTTTTACTGTAAGATACTTTATTGATGAGAGTGCCTCTGAGCATGCATTTGATGGAGGCCCAGTAGATGTTAAAGGGTAGTTGGCTGTGTTCAATAGAGTTCAAGGCTTGGTCAAGAATACATTCTATTTCCTCAATAATTTCATTATCGTTTAATAAATTAGGATTTAATTACCAGCTATGGCCTCTGTTTTTAGAAGTTAGGTCTTTGGACCAGTCAATAGTTAAAGTAATCATGGAGTGATCCAAAAGGAATCTACTATCAGTATGAAATAAAATGTTGAAATTGAGAAAAATATTAGCAACAAGGAAAAAATCCAACCTGGACCACATCTTGTGCTGTTATGTTTCGTTTGTGTTTGTTCTGTCAGTTAGTGGGTCTTGAATAGAATTCCAGTACCCACCTACGATGTAATAATAATTAGGAAAGGAAGAGATGATTTTGTAAATAGGCATGATAAAGTCATACTGTTTGGTGCAAGGGGCATATAAGTTTAACAGTAGAATAGGTTTATCTAGGTGTGGACAGGTGAAAGTTATGTAACACTACCTACCGTCAGTATCTGAGTTGCAACTTTTAATTTCCCAGGGGAAGTTTTCTTTCACAATGATAGTTACCCCTGAGCTGTTCACATGTTTGCCAGAGGCTATGATGGACTTAATCCATTTTTTTTCTTGAGAGCAGAATTCCATTGTTCTAGTAATAAATGTGTTTCCTGCACTAGAGTTATATTGGCTTTAGATTTAAAGACCAAGTGGAAAAATAATTTCCTTTTCTATGTGTATCCCTTAATATTCCATGAACCAATTGTCCACATAGAGCTGTAGTGTTTTAGTTAAATTGGTAAGAGGAAGGGGTAAAAATATAACAGAAAATATCTTATTGTGTAGGGACATAGGCATAACTCTCTTCCTGCAATTACCTTATGCCTACTCACAAAACTACTTAGCCCAGAAGAGAAAGGGAATGTGGGTGATAGAGATCTAAAGTTATATACACTAAAAGAGTTAGTGAGTAGGAGATCTCTTAACTTTGTAGTTCTAATAACATGTAATCCCAAAGTTAAAAAGTAATATACACAGCATAACTTCCTAATATATCAACTGCAAAATCTCTAGCTCTTGGTAAGTTCGAAGGGTAAGGTAGAGTATAAAAGCTGGGCGTAAATTTGGTAAATCTCACTTGAGCTATATTTGAATAACTATATATGGCAAAATAAAATGCCAGGACCCATGGTGATCTATATGAAAATAATATAAATGTAGTCTTCTTTTCTATATCATGAGGGGATTTCTCCATTTATAAACAGGATAGACAGTATAATAGAAAATTCACCCCAGGGATCACTCCAGTGGCTCTGATCGACAGAGCCACTAGGAACTAAGGTCAGGTGGCACGATACCAGAGTAATCCTATGGACTAGGCTTGTAAAGTCTCCAGGGCCATTAGCCTCATACACACCTATGAAACTATGCAGCTAATATATCCATGAAATTTCAGCATGAGAATAAACTAGGAAACAGGTATAGTTGTTAATTCACAACTGACAGTTCCTGACATATCGTACAAGAAAGAAAATAAAAATAAAAAAAAAAACAACTGTTAACATTTTTCCCGGGTCTATATTACAACATCAAAATGTTGTAATATCAAACATCAAATGAGCAACACGTATTCATCGAAATGCATTTAAGTGATTCAATTAATACTTTACAGGGCAAAGGTGTAGTTGGCCAACTACACAGTGTTGCCCTTTTCTCCACTGTAGTGTGATCTTGGAGATGGTATATTTAGTTAGGTGGTGTTGGGGGCAGAGCCGCCCACATTGGGGGGGTGTGGGTGGGCGAAGCCCCCACATAGTTATGTTTGTAAGTGTGTGTGTGTGTGTGTGTGTGTGTGTGTGTGTGTGTGTGTGTGTGTGAGCAAATGAATTCTTTCCCAGGGAAAGAATTCGCTGTTTTGACTGTTTGAGCTTTAGTGCGATCGGTCTTTATGTGTTGACAAAGAGGCATTCGCTTAAATGACTCATCAGTGTTATAATATAAATCCATTTTACCCATAGTGTGAGTATTTACAATCAACCAAGTTCAAATTTTCATTCAATATAAATTGTGCTAAAGAAGCCATGTTAATAACACATAGTAGAAAGCAAACAACAGGTAATGTTATCAGGTATAACTTTTAACAGCAGTTCAGTTCATACAAAAGAGGACTGCTACAGGTCGGCAGTCCTTCAGCATAAATGAGTATACATTCACCTTCATAGACTAAATGGTTATTCCGCAACATTTTCATGAGCCATGCCCAAAAAAACAGTAAAGGGATGTATCAGTTTGGTAAGATATTCTTCTGTATTTGAAAGTTGCTTTATATCTGTGCTAATATATCCCTTTTGGTATGAAGGTATTGTGATATAAATATGCCATAGGGCTATGATCAAACCACTAGCAAGTTTAGGTTTTCTTTGCAAGAAAAAGGTTGGTAACCACTGATAAATCCATAGAAACATAAAAATCATATATATGAGCGAGAGACCGGGATTTAACAGTGAGCTGCCTTGAATATAAAGGTACTAAAATTAACTAAGTTCAGCAAATGTGGGATCAGTGGTAGAAGGATAAAGATATGTTTATAAGCTGAGAGAGTTCAGCCATGTTAAATGCATTAAAACAGCTTATTTATGCATTCTAGATACAGCCAAGAGAGATCTGTGGTGGTGGTGCTGCAGTAGCGTTGTCGCCTCACAGTAAGACGCTGTCCAGTTTGACTCTCAGCTAGGGCATCTTCTGCATGGAGACATGCGTGAATGGGCATTCCTTCATTGAAGGTTGTGCATCAGGGCTGGCTGGCAACTCGGTACATAAAAATCAACTTCCAATCATTAGCGGACTGGAGTTCCGCTGTGGCGACCCCTAACCGGGAAAAGCCGAAAGACACAAGATACAGCCAAGAGAGGTTACAATAGTAAGCATTAAAAGAAATTGTGCACTTAACTGTAGAGCTTCTGACAAGTTGATGCAGTGCTATTTGAATAAACAGCAGCAGTATTGTGCCTAGTCAAAGGAAAGCAGCAGCGAAGATCCAAGGGTTTTGAAAAAATCAGAATCAACAGTTTTTGAGAATATTTCTTTACATAAACCTTTATTTGCTGGTGATTCATTGCTTGTTAGTGAGAAAAGGACTAAAAAAATGATCAGTTCAAATTCGTTGCTGCAAAACACATTTTTAGTGCTGAGTTCTTTAAGAGAGTGTTACAGTCTGGGTAGGAAGGTCAGAGTTGAAACACAATGTTTTTGGGCCTACCCAGGGCCATAGAATCACAGAGATCATGGTATGAAGAAAAATTACGGCTCCCTCTAGAAGAG
Organism: Protopterus annectens; assembly: GCF_019279795.1. Classification (NCBI taxonomy): domain Eukaryota; kingdom Metazoa; phylum Chordata; order Ceratodontiformes; family Protopteridae; genus Protopterus; species Protopterus annectens. Next base: position 1,547,170,228 of record NC_056745.1, on the reverse strand, counting down.
AAACGCTCCGGAGATCCAAAAAAGCTGGGATTGGCCATGGTAAGTGCTAAAATTAATATTTAAGCAATAAAATCACTGTTTATGAAGTCAGAATACAGTAATTGGAGCTGCTTAGGTATGTAGATAAGTAAAAGGTTTTTGGTCTCAGCGTTTTAAAGTATTGTCTTCAGGAACAGTTTTAAAAATAGTGGAAAAGGTTGATTTAGCTTCTTTTTCATTGAAAATTGAATATTTGGAGCCTTGGTGCTGAAAAGACAGAGCATGAGGGTGCTTCATCTGGAACTTAATTTGATTATGTATTAGATACCCGTGGTGGTGGTGCTGCGGTAGCTGCCGCCTCACAGTAAGACGCTGTTCGGTTCGATTCTCAGCTAGAGCGTCTTCTGCGTGGAGACATGCATGAATGGGCGTACCTTCGTTGAAGGTTGTGCGTCAGGGCTAGTAACTCGACACGTAAAAATCAACTACCAATCATTAGCGGACCGGAGTTCTGCTGTGGCGACCCCTAACGGGGAAAAGCTGAAAGAAACAACAACATTAGATAAGCACAGAAAGGCCACAGTGGTGCAGCAGTTAGCATTGTCACCTCACAGCAAGAGGTTCTCCCTTTCGATTCATGGCTAGAGTGCCTTCTGTGTGGAGTCTGCATGTCCTTCCCGCGGTCTAGTGACATTTAATGACATGCAGGTAGGTGCATGCATGAATGGGTGTGCCTTCTTTGAAGGTTGGATGTCGGGCTGGCAACTAAGCACCGTAAAAATCCACTGCCAATCATTAGCGGACTGGAGTTCGGCTGTGGTGACCCCTAACCGGGAAAAGCCGAAAGACGCTACTATTAGGCACAGAAGAGGGATAGTTCCTGCCTTTCTTGTTTAATCTATAGTTGCAGGCCTTGGTTGAAAAAGATTTTAGCTCCATTCTAGGTGACTGATTTCTTTTTTTTTTTTTTGCCAGTGTAAGTATTTTGCTGACATCTAGTGGAGTCTAAAGGGGGACAAAAGACACTGTGGTCTCTCTGAATAATGATTTGTTTAGCTTCAGCAGTGTTTTCCACCAAGATGGCAAAGATGTTGAGAACTGTATTCAACAAGTTAGATTGGGCCAGACTTTCCGGCAAACCACTTATAATAATGTTGTTGCATCTGGAACTTTCTTCCAGGTCCAGTATTTTCTGCTGTAATTCTTGTATGTATTTTGAGTTTGACAAAAATACTTTCTGCAGAATTTCAATTTTTACTTCATTGTCAAGGATTTTAGCTTCTCATTTCTTAACCCTGGTTATAATCTGATTGATAGATTTGCCAAAGGTTTTTAACTGGTCCGAGAAGCTTTGGATAGCTAGTTGTAGAGGCTGTAGTGCTAGTTTAAATTCCTCTAGGTTTGTAAGATCCAGTTTGTTTTTACTGGACATTTTATTAGGTTCTTGCTGCTTACCCATTCTGGGTATCTTGGATAAAATGTCTTTTTTTTCCTGGAGAAGCAATCAGTGAACATTTAGCTTAGAAGTTTGAGTGTGCATAGAGTCAGAATCAATTGGCATTTGTCTTCTTTGTGTTATTTTAGGCTGAGAAATGTGGCAGCAGGCACATGGCAGGGAGCAAGCAGAGCACATGCACTGAAGAGCCCGCAGGATCTGAGGTAATATGTTTATTTTCAAGGTACTGCTTCCAATCTCAGCTAGTTGAATAGTTTGTACATGTAGAGTGACTTATCCAGTTATGTATTTTGAGTAGAAAAAAAACAAACTCTCTATCTTAGAAGCTAGAGATTAGAATTAGCCTTGAGAGAGCTTAGAAACAACAGTGTCTATAGGATGGCAGCCATCTTAGTCTCTTCACCAAAGCTGGATTTTTAAATGGCTTTTTGTAGAACAGCTGCAGGATTCTTCCTGGTCAGTGTTTTCTTTTCACCTTTACTAGTTGATTTTCCTTCTGGGTCTCTTAGTTTCTTTTTTACTTGTACTTACTAGCCAGTAACTGAATTTACTAAAAGTGACAGAGTTCTTGCCCCTTGTCTTTCACTTCCTTTTTTCACAGTGGGAGAGGTGAAGTTAAGCTGTTTATTAGTGTGTAGCTATCTTAGAAACTCCCCAGATTTTTATGCATTTTTAATGCAAGTCTAAATGATGCCTGCTAATGTTCTTTGTTTTGCAAGTATAATTTTGTGGAACTCATTTTTAGTATTATCCTTAAATATGGATTATCTCATTTTTAATCCATTCCAATTAGGTGAGAAATCCACATGTTGTCAAAATTATCCTGAAATACACCACAATTTTGCAGCGTCACAGCAGGGCAACGCAGACATCATTTATGTGAGTTGATTGTGCTATACAACTTTGAATTTCTTCTTCTGTAGTACTGACAAAATATATTTCCACACAATCTCCCCTGAATTGTTATATAAAGAAACTTGTAATACAAATGATGTCACAGACTGTCCTGATAGCATAAGCTAAGATAAAGTGATCCAGATAATGATTCAGAGTGGACTGTAGGAGATCACATATCCAGAATGCAACCAGCACCAGAATTTGACAGTTCAAAATAAGTATACCTACATGTATTTTTTACATATGATAGTTTTATGCTTTCAAGTGTTTAAATTATTATTTAACTTTTTTTTGCAAGGTTTGTAGAACTATGCAGTGACATTAGCCCTGAAATCCAGAGAAACTTCTAGGTTTTTGAAAGTGTGATTGTTGCCATGATGTCCACCTGTTTCACATGTCTGTCATCCTAAAATGTTTACTTTTATAAATTACTTGGTTCTCTGGCGATTATACTGCAGGTAGGAAAACATGGTTGCCAATGGTTTGTGTATACATAGCCTAATCTTTTTTTTTTCTTTTTTTTTTTAACAAGAAACATCTTCATTAAATTATAATGTATGACATAGGCAAGCTTACATTTATTTATAGAAATGAAAATAAACCACACCAACACAATCTCGGTTGCAAACATAAATTACAAACCATGCTGACACAACTGTAGCTGCAAACATTTTACATCACTTATAATATATCCAGTCACTGTCAGTCAACCGTTACATACCTCATTCAAACCCTGCCTTTTATTAAACCTTATTCCTCCTCTGCATGTATTGATCCCACAAGTCCCATTTTCCCTATATAATTTGCTAAACATCCCAATTCCAGTTGTTTTTTTTCTGTTACTATCTTTGCTACTTTTAGTAAAGTTAGTTTAGACTTTGATTTCCATTTTCTAGTAATTGCTTTTTTTGCCAGCCATCATAATTAGACTCGGCAAGGCTTTACTATGTCTAGACAATTCTGATTCTATATCATAGCTCAAAAAAATAATTTCCTTAGTTATGCCATTTTGCTCACCTAGCATATCCAGCAGAGCAGTCTGCAGGGATTGTTTAAAGTCTGCCAACTCATTACACTCCCAGAAAATATGTTCCCATTTACCTCTTTTTTTCCCCATCATACCTCCAACATTTGCTGTCTACTGAGGAAAAATTCTTTGTAGTCTACTTGGGGTATAAAAATACCTACGTCAACACTTCCAAGCAAATATCCTAAATCTTTTAGCCTTTGTTGCATATATGGGAGACATACATAGATCCCCCCATTGTTTCTTTATGAATTGCTTATCCAGTCTCTCTTCCAAATCCTTTTTAATCTCCTCTGATTCTTATAGTTATTGTGCAATATTTAATATGCTAATAATACTAATTATTCCTTTCTTAACGGCAACTTTTGTTCTAGATTCTACTAAAAAACTCTACCAGTGATGGTCTTTCATTTAGAGCCCCCTATTTCATTCTCTTTGCCTATACTCTGATATCAGTCTTTGATAGGGAAGCCAGTCTCTAACCTGCAGTCCAAATAAGTTGTTGGTGTCTTCCCATTCCATTACCATTCCTTCTCTAGTTATTTGCTCTCAATATGTTGGATCCTTTGCCAGTTTTCTCCAATAAATTCCAGCCCCCTGCTGCCTATTGTCTGTATACCTAATTGTATTCATCTCTATCAGCAGAATCTCCTTTCTCCATTCACATGTTGGCTTAGTTCTTAGAATACATTCTACTACTTTATGAATATAATATTCTATATGATTATTGTCACTCTCCTTAACGGTTTGCATCCAAAATCCCAGCCTCTCCTTCTTTCTCGAGCTTCCCCGTTTCATCATCTCTTTCCACTTTGAATAATAGTTTTGTCCTTGTTATATGTATAGGAGCCTTAAAAGGTGTTGCTTTTAAATACCCCTTCAAATCAGGTAATCCTAATCCTCCCTGTTTAACTGGAAGAATAAGCTTATCCCTCTTCACTCTTGCTGTCTTCTCCTTCAGCTCTTTATTAATTGCTATCCAAAAAGTCTCCTCTGGTTGATAAAAATATGCCTGACCTGTGTATAAGACTAAAGGAACTAAAAAACATTTTAACTGCTTGTATCTTACTCTCAATATTCATATAACAAAGCTTCCATTTTTCTCAGTTTTTGTATTATCTTTTGTTTAGTCTCTTTCGACATATCCTTAGCTGCCACACCAGAATCATTTTTAATCCATACTTCATTTTATCATGTCCCCATAAGTATGGATATTGCTGAACCAATTCATATGTGGGTACATAATTTACTGCTATTGCCTTTGTTTTAGCTTCACTAATTTTGTACCTGAAAAAATTTGAAACTGTCTCAGTATGTTCCACAACACTGCAATGTCCATTTCTGGTTTTGTCAGATATAAAATGTCATCTGCAAATAGACAGTTTTTCTTGACTACCATATCAATTATATCCTTGAATTTCTGAGTCCCTTATTTTCTTTGCCAATGGTTCTAAATAATGTAAATAACAAATGGGGGAGAGGACAGTCCTGCCTGGTTCCTCTGCTCAAGCAGAGATTATCAGAGGGGACACCATCCACTTTAATTTTCACCTCTGATCCCTTATATATCCGCCTAATCAACCTTGTAATTTTATCGGGGAATGCCAGTGCTTCCACTGCTCTGCTTATAAAGTCCCAGCTTAATCTGTCAAATGCTTTCTCTGCATCAAGACCACCAACAAGAGTGGCATTTTCTTACATTCTGCTTCCCTCTGGATCATCGGTGTTCTGCTAGTGTTGTCAAATGTTTGTCTCCCCTCCACATAACCACATTGGTCCATATCCATTAATTTTGGCATCACTTTTGCCATTCTTTTAGCCATTATAGACATAAACACTTTAAAATCATGGTTTAGTTTTGAATAGGGCCTGTATGAAGCTGCATCAGATGGGTCTTTGCCCTCTTTAGGTAATATAGCTACCACTGCTTTCTTCCAGGATGTTGGTACTTCCCTTTTTCCTCTTAAAATACTGTTAAACAAAAACCTTCCAGATATTTATCATTTTTCCCTCCTAGCTTCCAAACTTCCACAGGAATACTATCTATTCCTAGGGACTTTCTTGTAGATTGGTCATACATCACCATTTTTATCTCATCTCCTCCTATCCTGTTAGTAATTGAGCCTCCTCTACCTCTAACTTTGGCATATTTAATTCTTCTACAAACATTTCCATTTGAATCTTTTCTTGATTTCTATATTTCTCTGCTTTATACAGACGTTCACAGAATTTCCGAAATATTTCTAATACTTGTACAGGATCCCTTGTTATCTTCCTTGTTACAGACTCCCTAAGCTTGGTGACAGCCCTTTTTACTTTCTGTTGCCTGAGTCATTGTCCTAAAAGTTTTTTTGCTCTAGATTTATTATCAAGAAACAGTTGCTTAACAGCAGTCTTTCTAAACTTTTGTATATTATCAAGGTAATCCCTTACTTCCGGTTTAGCATTCTGCATTTGTTCCTCTTCTTGGTCTGTGAGATTCCCCCTATTTTGCAATACTTTAACATTTGTCAGTCCCTCTAAATAATTTTTGTTATTCTTAACCATATCTCCCTTTCTTTTATTTCCACCCTATTTTTAAACTACACTTTAATTTTATCCCACTCTCTATCTATATTTTCAGAAGAAGTGTTTATCTTCTGTAATAACAACTGAATAATTTCCACTGCCTATTTCTTAAATTCCTGTTTTCAACAGATATGTGGGAAAGTGCCAGTGTCTAATTTTTATTTCATTACCATGTGTTTTTATTATAGTTATTATTGGCACATGATATGAAATAGTTATTGGGTGTGTATCAAGACCTTCAATTAAATGTGCATGTTCCTGTGAAATGTAAATTCTGTCTACCCTAGCCCCATTTTTGTATCTTGGGGAATAATATGTAAATTCACTCTGCAATCCTAGTATTGAATTCACATCTTCCATGGCAAATATTTTCATAAATGTCTTTAAAAATCTACCCCCCCCCCCTTTGTTATATTTTACCTTTTGGGCCCCACAGACACATGTTCACTGTTACAAATCAAATTCCAGTCCCAATCTATAAGTAATATTCCTTGGTGAAAGCTGATTATTTCTCCCAGAATTTTCTTAAGCTCCATTATAGCAGTTTTTGGTGGAATGTAAATACATATCAGTGTAAGTTTGGATGGTGAAGCGGTAGCATCGTCACCTCACAGCAAAAGGTTCTCTGGTTCAATTCTCATGGGAGTGCCTTCTGTGCAGAGTCTGCGTGTTCTCCCTGTGTTCATGTGGGTTTCCTCCGGGTGCTCCAGTTTCTTCCTGTGTTACAAAGACATGCATCTGTAGTGTTTCTCCCCGCACCTCCGCTGAAAACTGACTTTCCAAGTTGGACTTTCCCAGTAAACAAATGTTAAATAAATAAAATAAATAATTCTCCTCCATTGCCAGTAGCCCCTTAGTACTACAAATCTGCTATTACTGTCTTTTTTATCCTCTTCTATTACTATTGGAGCTCCTCTTGCAATTAATATAAGTACTCCTCTCTTCCTTTGCCCCAGGTATTCTGCTGAATAACCATCCTGAAAACCTTCCTTTATCAAACTCACATGTTCAGTTCTTTCCAAGTGTGTCTCCTATAACATAGCTATTTGCACTCTATATTTTTAATGCAGTTCACTACTCTTTCTTTTTGTATTTACCTGTTTGACCATTAACATTTAAATATATTATATAAAGAGAAATTATTTTCCCACTTTTATGTATAACAGCTTTTTTGTTAAATGTCTGGTTCCAGCTTTTGTGTTACATGCATGTACTGTCTGGCAGGTTAATCTTTTATATGGTTGCTTTTTGTCATCTTCATTTGAGCCCATGTCACATCTTACAGAACGTTTTTGTTTTACTGAAAACCCTCAAACAAAAATACAAACAGACACACACACACACACACACACACACACACACACACACACACACACACACACACACACACACACACAACACACACACACACACACACACACACACACACACACAAACACACAGTCAATACTCCCCTGAAACCTAGTAACTTAATGATAACACACATAACTATGCACATTTCAAATATTTAAGTTTTACCCTCCTAATAAGAACAAATGTTCCAAACTGACAGCCACATACACAGACCTGAGCTGACCTAAAAGAAAGGTTTTCCATGCTAAGACGCATGGTACAGCATGTGATTCTAAGTGCTGTTTGTTTTTTTCTTATCTTTATATCTCTCTCACCTGGGAAAACACTTGAATTCTGTCAGAAAACATTTTCTCTAAGCCATTTCTCTTTATCAGATTTTCTGCTAGAGACATGAGAACCAGACACAAAACTGTTTACTAGAAAAAACCTTATAATCAATATTCATTTTAATTTACTTGCTTTTTCTTAAAACTTGGTGCTATATAAAGCTAATGGCCTTAACCTAGTCATATGCAAGAATGAGAAAAGGTACACTGATTTTTTTTTTATGTTGCAGTGCCTACATTTCTTAAATCTGAACAAGGAGAAAGAAAATATCCCCATTACACTCAAAAATAATTGAAAAAACTTTACAAAATGCAAAGAAGATCATGCACCATTTAAAAAGTAGTGTTAAGAAAAAAAGTTTTACTTACATTTAACTTTCTCCTTCCTCTACCCTCCTGAGTATTTTTTCTAAACATTAATGACATGAAGTAGGGTATATGCTTTAGAGTCCTCTACAAGTTTAACAAAGTCCAAAAAAGTCCAATATTTCCAGAGTTTCTTGTTCTGTCCTGTTTCACAAACATATCACAATAGTAAAACACATAAAAGCAAATAATCCAACAAAAATGTCACAGGATACCTTCTCCTTGAAAAGAACCAGACACCAGGCAGGGTAAGGTTATAAGTGCTTTTGTTCCCTTTATTCACACTCACTACAAAAGGAACTTCATCAGATACAAAACCTTCCCCCCTTTTTTATATACAATTCAATTGATTAATTACAATCAATTAACTTAAATGAATGAATTAGTTAAGCGTGCTCTCAAGTTAAAAACACATTAATATGTTCTTTCTTTAAAAATATATAGCTGTGTATAATACATGAATAATTCTCCTATAAAAACACATATATAATAAACATTTCATCTGTTAAGAAAATATATTTATAAATAACAATACATATATTACATACTAACTTAATTGCTTCTATGTTCAGCTACTTAAACCATTTTTATCTAATCTCATCTGCCTTTAAATAAAGCAAGCTCCTTAGAGAAATCCTGTCATTGATACCAGGAAAAACTGTGGCATTCAACAAAACCTGCCAGTGTGTTTCCCTGTAGTCTGCACTTTTGTACTGAGTGTGAATAAAGGGAATGAAAGCGCTTATAACCTTACCCTGCCTGGTGTCTGGTTCTTTTCAAGGAGAAGGTATCCTGTGACATTTTTGCTGTTTCACAAACATAATTATTGTTCTGTAATCCCACAATTTTCAGTTTCTAAGTTACTGATTTTATTCTCCAAACATTAATGACATGAAGTAGGGCATATGATTTAGAGTCCCATCCAAGTTAAACAAAGTCCAAGAAAGTCCAGTATTTCTTGTGTTGTTTCATATTCAGCCAGCCTTTTCTTCATTTCACCCTCTGAGTTTTGCAGTTCTATCACCTTATCTGAAAAACTGTTTAAAGCTTCTTCCATTTTTTTCCAGCCTTTTATTATTTAAATTGATATGCTCCATCAGTGTTTAATTTATTTTAGTCAGGTCTGTGAGCAGTTGCTTTATACTTTCCTCAAGGTGATTGGAGCTTGCACTGCTTTCTGTGCTGAACAGTTACAGTACTTTTTCCAGTCAGTGTTTTTTCATCACATTTTGTAGCTGATTTTCCTTCAGGTCCTTTGTATTTCTTTTTTCCTGGCATCCAAGCACTGCACTTACTACCAGACAGCTACTAAAATTTACTCAGAAATCTAAGTCCACTTGCCTTCTCTGCTAAATTTCTGTTTTCATACAGGGAGAGAGAGAATGAAGCTGCTACTCAATATGCAGCCATCTTGGAAGTCTGTAAACCCTAGATTTTGACATAATGCTTGGTATCACATTTACATGCAGCCACTTTGGACTTGTTTTCTTTTCATCTCTTCCTTACACACTTCACCATAGACTTCAATAGGCATAACTGACACATTCCTAGAACTTGCTTACTGTTTTAATATGCCCTCAGTCTTCCAACTCATCCTTGACCCTTCCCCGAGTATATCATATTCCAGTCTCCTAAAATCTCACACAGTTATGTTTGTCTTTATAGCCTTACCATTCTCCTTAATCTAACTCATACAGTGGTGTATGATCATTGCTGGCCAACAGTGGTTTCCAAAGGGGCATCTATGACTCAAAACTTATGACTTGGTTACAACCACATCCAGAAGTATATCCTTTATGGTACAGTCTTGCACTAAAGGTAGGAAGCCCTCATGGACCAAGAAATTGTTCTACTCCCTTTCCAGCCTGGAACTTGAAATCTGTCAATCTGCTCCTAACATATTCAGATTCCCATAAGTAATATCATCCTTCTCCTAACTTGCTTGTTAATTCTCCAATGTCTCACCTTCTGTCATTAATGTGTCTGGGAATAATACAATGTATTATTTCACCAGCTCTCCTTCCTACCTCTTCCCTAAATCCAGTCACTTAACTTAGAATCTGACTCTGTCTGAGGCCTTTCCTGCTCCTTGTTTTATGTTCTTCCCCTTCTATGACTTCTCATCTGTAACTACTCCACTGCTATAGTTCCCTTATTTGCCTTTTTGAACAACCTGTACCCAAGGACTCCATGTCACATCCCCTCTTGTCACTAGCCAATGTATCTGTGCTAACAGCAATGCCCACCCTTCACTCCCCTCCCCATCCTTATACACAAGGACTCCATGTCACATCCCCTCTTGTCACTAGCCCCATGTTTCTGTGCTAAAAGCAATGCCTACCTTTCACTCCCCCCATCCTTATCCCCGGGGACTCCATGTCACATCACCTCTTGTCACTAACCCATGTTTCTATGGTAGCAGCAATGCCCCCTTCACTACCCCCATGCTTATAGCCAAGGACTCCATGTCACATCCCCTCTTGTCACTAGCCCATGTTTCTGTGCTAACAGCAATGCCCACCCTTCACACACAGCCTAACCCAGGTTCCTTAAATTGCAAGGCAATGCTTCCCACTCATGCTCTGCTACTCTTGTTTATTTATCTGATATTGTCTGATCTATTTTTACCATTTTGTCTACTGCCTGAATATTTATCGTGTTCTGATTCTGTGGTAGTCCCTCCCCTTTCCAATTTAGTTTAGAAATGTAATCATAGATAAATATCTTTACATTCCGGTACTAAGCACTACTGTCTTTTATGGGGTAAGATATTGTCTCCTCCTTGCATACAGTCAGTTTCTCTGCCTCGTCTCCTCAGTCTTTCTACCAATCTCAAGTGTTTCTCCCTTGTCCGTGTTTGCATTCAGCCATTATATTCCATTGTCTCTTCCTTCTTCAGGATGCTGACTGAACGGACAGGTAAGACTGCTGAGAGGATTCCTCAACAACCCCCCCAACAGCTCCCTGCCAGCTTCCTGGCTCTATCTGCTATTAGCTCAGCTGTCTCCTCTGACAGGTTTCTGGTACAAACATGTATCATAAAATGCATTCTTCCCTCCCACTTGGGGATCACATTGGTTAACTCTTCTCAAGTTTTAAAGTCTGAACTTTGATCCCTGCATTTCTTCTGAAAAAAAAGACATTTATCCAAAGCTGACTCACCTCCTCAGCTATCCCGTTTACACTACTTTGAACTTTGTATTCTTTGGACTGCTTCACCAGGGCTTTTTCCTGATGGGATTTGAAAATGGGTAAGTCATTACCTCTGACATTAGAAATAAAAGTACCTAGCAGCAATTCAGACCTAGTCTTACCAATCATCATATTAAGCACATTGTATGCAACTTTGTGCTGTATCACTTATTGTTAAGTTAAGGTTAGGCAGTGCCTGCATTTTTGTATGCCCTCTGCTTGGGCAGTGCAGCAGCTAACCTAGCACAATTCTACTTCACCTGCTTAAAATCTGTCATGTTACATGTTGCACTTGCTAATTACTGTATTGTGTACTGTGATTTTTATGTTCTTTGTTATACTTTATGGTAACTGGGACTTGGCTGAAAATGGGCTTTGGGGCCCACTCTACTTACATTCAATAAATAATACAGCACATATAACATAATCTTCACTAATATAGTTCCTTTTTTACTTCAGCCATCTAATCTCCATCCTTCAAATAAATATTTGCTTACTATATAGTCCGCTACATTTTTATACACATTATGCTTTTGTAAATATTATATGTAGAATTAACTTTTCTGCTGATGAGGCAACGCCTTAGATTTTTCTTACATTATACTGTTTAAACATAATATGCACATGAAATACAGCAAGAGGTACAGGATACACAACAGAATTACTACATCATCTGTAAAATCTGAAGGAAGGCAGGTGTGTTGTACTGTAAAATAAAATGCAGTACCATAATTCAAAAATATACCACTGACAATGCAACAGTAACTACAGGCATATAGCAGAGATCGTATTAGTCAGTGTGGGACAGACATATAAGAGAGAATGCATCAGTTAACGGGTGCAGTACAGGGTGGGCAGTTCGACTGTGGGTGGTTGACCAACCAATGACAAATATAATTCTGCTGACAGGACAACAAAAGAAATAGTTTCATATGGATAAAGAATGTATGACAATGTTACCACTACCTCCATGCTATAGTCAACACAAAGCATGGGTTTTCTCAAGGAATGATGACTTACCCCCTTTTTCTCACTGTCAAGATCACAGCATCAGCGCAAAATGATAACAAAAGCTAACAAAGCTTTTTGTTTTCTGCCGCACAAATACAAAGAGATTGGAATACAGATGGGATTTCTTAAAATGTTCCTCTTGTCTCTAAAGCAATACCAAGTGTAGCAATATTATTTCATTGTAAAGACCATCTGCAAAGGTTTATACTAAGAAATGTTTTTCAGCCTGTTAATCCAAGACACACGCAACAACAGTCTACCTCATATACAAAATGAAGTACAATCTCATGTTTCAAGAGGTATTTCATGTATTCCTTTGCAATGGGATAAACAACATAAACAGCAACAACGAAAACACAGTTAGTCATCTGCTAATTTTCCTGCTTCCAGACTGTCATGGGACACCAGTACTGGGAATGTTCAGAGTATTTGGCTTAGAGTATTGATGACACAGTCGTTGATACACAGGACCATAGCAAATCCTGTTTATCATTGTGCCCCCTGTACCACCTGCTCTTCACATAAATCATCTCAAGTTGCCCCCACCATCTCTCAAGCCTGTCATTGTATTGTACAGGAAAAGGAATAGAGTTATAGAGTTTGTTACTGGAAGAGGTTTCAGTTTATAAAGCACATTACCACACTCTAATAACAACATTGAAATGTAATATGAGTGTAATACAACTTTCCATGAGGTAAAACATCTGCTACCTACCAGTCAGGTACAATAATGTTTCCACAAAGTTGATTATTTCCCTCGGAAATAGTGCTCCCATCCCCTGCTTTACTTTCAGACATGTATCTGTGCACTGCCATTAAATGAGGTATAGGCTCAAATATAGAGTCAACACAGCAAGTAAAGGATTTACTGCAAAATCAGTCATTACAGTTCATTATATGTGATAGTAAACACTCTTCATATGCCTACACAATGCTGACTTCATTGCAGTACAACAGTGCAAGGAACCTAGCCTCATTACCTTGCAAAAGAAATAATGCAATGATGAACAGTAAATACTCATGTTTTTAAAACTAATTCTGATTCTAATCACTTAATACAACAAAAGTACTGTGCAACCAACTTTACCATTAATGATTTACCTTTACTGAATTATCATTTACATTTACATATAAAAACAAACTATGTTAACAAGTTCAGTTACAAATATTATACATTAGGTATATTTTTCTATACAATTATCATCAAACATTTATAAATCAATCAAATTCTGCTTTCCCTTAAACCTCACTCCTCCTCCAAAACATTATTCTGGATGTATTGTTCCCACAATTTCCTTTTTTATGTAATTTGCTCATAACATTTTTTAAAGTACCAACTTCCAGTTGTTTTATCTTTGTTACAATATTCACTACTTGACATACAGCTGGTTTAGACTTTGATTACGATTTTCTACTAATTGCTTTTGGCAGTCACTAAAGCTAAACTTAGCAAGGCCCCATTATGTCTAGGCAATTCAGAACCTATATCCCAGCTCAAAAAAAATTCCTTAGTTACACCAGTTTGCTCACCAAATATTTCTAACAGAGTACTCTGTATGGAATTTTTAAATCTGCCAACTCCTCACACTCTCAAACATGTTCCCAGTTACCTCTTTCTTCCTAGTCACACCTGTTTGGGATAAAACAATAATATTATGTGTTAGATTAGGGATTTCCATTTATTAGACATTAGGCTAAAGAGTAAAATAAGTAAATAAGTTGTGTTTCATTTATGTGTAAAAGACAGTTAAGCAGAAAGGAAAATAACCTGCTGGCCGAGCATGGAAGAAAGTTTATTAAAAAGAAAAGATAAGCATAAAGTGTTTAGACAGACTGTTCTTTGCTCAAGGGAAACTACAGAAAGTACAGGTTTTAGTAAACTATTATAGCTCATAAATATTCATAAAAGTTAAAAAAGGTAAGTAGCATTATAGCGCAAATTTAAATAAAATTTATAAACACAAGGTAACACGAAATATGGTAATTATGCTTCAAGACCATTTATAAAGTTATCTTTTTAGTGCAGATTTCAATTAGTTTTCAGAAAATAGCCATCATGCTTGATAGGCTATACAACGTTGGCAGAAAAAAACTGCAAAGGAGGAGTTTCCTCTATATCTAATGCAATAAAAGAAACTAAGGTAAAAGGTATAACTGAGGTGAGCTAAGTAGGCTCAATGGATGAGGCAAATCTGGCAAAAATCTAAGACATGCAGGGGAATGCAGATAAAAGGGCACAATGCAAAGTTGCCAGTCCAGTCCCAGGAGTAAGGTTGTAAGCAGCTAATAAAGTACAACCATCAGCTACTAAGTTATGTAGTTTTCGGAAAATTTGGCCTACCATAAGGCATACGTTTTGAAATCCTCATCTAAAAAAACTATGTAAAGAAATTCAGGAGCAGTATATAATATGTCTGCAGACTGACCCTGCATTAAAAAAACAGTGTTTACCTCCGTTGCAGAGAGTGCCAGTTCCAGAAAAAGCATGGTACGGTATACAAATAAATTTTGCAAAACCTCTTCCTCCAGAAAAAGGGGGTTAAATAATGTACATGTTTTAAATATATAAAAATCAAATCACAAAGTTAAAGACTTTGATCCAAATAGGCCATAAATGCTCAAGTGATACCTAGTGGTCAAAATTAAAATTGCAGGTTTACCGAATATTTTTTTTATTTTCAGATTATAAGTCAAGTAGCATAAAGCTAAATACAGTAGCTAGCAATATAAATGTAAGGTAACTACAGAAGTAAGTCCCAGTAGACTTTTGTCAGAGACCTTAGGGGCAACTGTTAGATTAGGAATTTCCATTTCTTAGATATTAGATAGGCTAAAGGGTAAAATAAATTGTGTTTCAGTTATGCATAAAAGACAGTTAAGCAGAATGGAAAATAACCTTGCTGGCCAAACATGGAAGACAGTTTAGTAAAAAGAAAAGATGAGCATAGAGTGTTCAGACAGAATGTTCTTTGTTCAAGGGAAAGATAAAATCTTGTCAGCTACAGAATGTTCTTTAATGGAATGTTGCACATACAAGACAAAGCCTGAGACCAAGGTTAGGAAAAGTAAATAAATTACTGGACTGAAGCAATATAATATGTTGTGTTCAGGATAGCAGTTAAGTTAAGGTTAGTAAGTTCATTCAACCTGTTACTTCAGAAAAGATGTCAAACACTCATGTGAAAACAGAAAACAGGTCATCTAGAGACTATATCAGTTTACATTGTTCAGGACAATCAGAATATGATGTGCAGCGACTTGAATTGTTTATCAGTACTGTTAATGGAGACAATATTCGGATATTGTGAACATTTAATAAAAACCTTATTAAATAAACTACAATGTTTGGAAAATTCATTCTGAAAAGTGCACAAGACTTGGTTCATAAAGGAGAGCTGGCACCTGTTCAGCATGAGCTTGGGTGATTAAGACCTTCATTTCTCAGTCTCATTGCATACAGCAAAGCTAACCAGCAAATGATCAGACTTTCTGAAGGATTTAATCCTGCCCAGATAGTATCTGAGCTGTCTGTGCAAATCTAGAGAGTGAAGAATCCTTTCCCCCTTGTTCTGGGGATTAGAAAAGAAGGTGGGCAAATGAATGGATTGGTTGAGAGCCACACTGGACGACACCTTCAGCATGAAGGATGGGTTAGTTCTGAGGGATACCCGATCTGCATGAAAGATGATAAAGGGTTCCACAGCCATGAGTGCTTGCAGCTCAGAGACTCTTCTGGCTGAAGTGATGGCCAGAAGGAATGCTGTCTTCCAGGAGAGAAGTTTTAGCTCTGCAGAAGAAGCTGGTTCAAAAGGAGGCAGGATGAGCTTTTTCAAGACAAAGTTAAGGTCCCAAGGTGGTGTTGGTGCCCCTTGGGGGGACCTCAAGTTGCTAAGCCCCTCTGAGGAACTGTTTGATCAAAGGGTGTGGGAAAAGCAGCTGCTCAGTGGGAAAACGAGCAGAAAAAGCAGAGGCATGAATTTATATAGAGGAGAAAGAGAGACCACTGTGTAGTAGGTCAGCTAAATAATCCAGGATGAGAGGGATGGAGGGCTGTGCCATACTTGCCCCCTTAGCCTAGATCCAGGTGTAGAACCTTTTCCATTTGTCTGCATAAGACTTTCTGGTGATAGGGTGTCTGGCCTCATGGATAACATCCAGAACCTGACACCCTGATTGAATTAAAATTATTTATTAGAAAGTTAAATTTTGCTTTATTATTTGACCAGCAAAATAATGGAGGTGGCACTACTTTCAGACAGGCAAGCACTTACAGCCCACCTTTGCACCCAGCATTACAAGTTTTTGAAGCAGTATGTGCATCTGACATTTATATGTTAGGTACTGATAAGAACTTTAGGAAGAGATGTGGACATAAACAAGATTTAAATGTAAAGGAAAAGTAAGTATTGGATGAGTTAAAAAGTAACAAAGAGATCCGTATTATGAAACCGGATGAGGGGGCGGTATGGTTCTGGTCAACACCACTGACTATTTGAGTAAGATGTTAGAAATTTTGAATGATACCAGTGTCTGTGCCAGTTCTGATTACTGAAATTAACATTTCCTATAGGAAGTTGGAATTGGCAATAGAGAAATTTGTACTGGAAAATAGACCTGACCAGAGGATAGGTGGAATACTGCAGACTAAGAAGCCTAGACTTGCTTCTTTTTTTGGTATTCCCAAGATACATAAGAGTACTACAAATCCACCGTATAGACCCATTGTATCTGGGGAAGGGTCTACAACTTATCCTATAGCTACCTTTTTAGACCACTCACTCAAACATATTGTGGATTGGTATCCACATGTATTAAAATACTCTTGGGATTTCCTGCAGAGCTTAACCCCTGAAACTTGTGTAGGAGAAGTGTGTTTTTTGACTATCGATGTAGTTGACTTGTTTTCATGCATCCCAACCGAAGAAGGTTTGGAATTTTTCTATGCAATTCTTAATGAGAAAAGTTCTTTACTCAATTTGGAAGTATATGTATTAGTTTAACTCTTGAGGATGGCATTAGAGAACAACTACATCTACTTTGAGGGGAAGACTTTCAAACAGATTAGAGGTGTAGCTATGGGGGCGGCCTGTGCCCCCATATACGCCAACTTAGTCCTTTTGAAATAGGAAATTATGTGTGTATTTAATTGTGATTATTGGAAATACATTAAACTATACTGACGTTTTTTGGATGACATTTTTGTCATATGGGATGGACCTGAGGATATTTTAACCCATTTCATTGAGTATTTGAATACTACCACAAATTTCTTAAGATTTACATATAAATATGACAGGAATGGGATTGATTACTTAGATGTGAGAGTGGACACGTTTGAAGGATGGTTCAAATCTAGGATATGTAGAAAAAGTATATTTAGTAACTCTTATCTTCCCTACACTAGTGCACACCCTTGGAAACAAAAGAGAAGTATTGTGAAAGGTCAGATGATCAACCAGGATGACCTCAGAGACATGACTTCTTGGATGAAATAGAGTTGATTTCCAAACTATTTAATGATGGGGCACCCTGTAGGTTTAATTGAGGAGGTAGCCTTGGAAGTTATTGAAATGTGGAGTGTCAAATATGTGCCCTTACTAGGTGAAACTCAGCAAATCCTTTCATGTCATAGGGGTGATGATGAGCAACATTTTGCAAGGGCATTGGTGATTCAGTATAGCCATGCTTCACAGGAAATTAAGGCCTTGATTAAGAATAATTGGAAAATGTTAAAATGTAATCAAAACATTGTGCAAAAAAATAAGTGAGAGCCCTAAATTCATTTTTAAGATGGGTACTCATTTTAAAAAAGTTTTTGAGAGAAACAGGAATGAGATAAAAACATCAGGGTGACTTTGGAACTAGAAAGTGTGGAAGATGTGGGTACTGTAAATACATTATTGGTAAGGAACAAATAATGTTGGATAATAATGTGAAGAGTGTTATACATTTTAGGAGAATTTGCTAAGCTGATGGTGGGTGTGGGAGGCAAAGAGGTCAACGTTCGAGGTTCCCCACTTCTGAGTTATTAGGGTGAAGGTACTTCTGTTGAGCTGCCACTCATGTGGGTCCAGAAGGTTTCTGCTTAATTGGTCTGCTAGGGAGTTGAGAGAGTCTGGTAGGTATTGTGCTAACAGGTGTAGTTGCATGGAAAAGGCTGTGAGCCAAAGGGTCATGACCAGCCTGCATAGAGGGTAGGAGTGAGTCCCTCCCTGCTTGTTGATGTACCACATCACAGTGGTGTTGTCTGTTTTGATCAGGAGAACCGCCGGAGAGAGAAGGGGTTTGAAAGCTATCAAGGCATGCTGCACAGCCATCATCTCTTTTTGATTGATATGCAGGGGAATTTGCTGTGGGCTCCATTGGCCCTGTATGCACCTGCCATCCAGGCATGCACCCCAAGTGTAGTCTGATGCGTCTGTGGTGAGGGTCTGGGTGGGGGGGTTGCATAATGATGATACACAACTTGAATCAGCAATATCATTGTTAAAACAAGATTTTCTTAGTAGGCGTTATAAAGAGAGATATAGATACAGGCATTTCGCCTGTTTTACTGCTACTTTAAGTGATTTCTGCATTTTACACTGTTTATTGCACTTTAAGTTACTAATTGTTGCAAATTGTTTCTGTAGGCTACACACTAAAGTGCGCTAGCCGATTTACAGCATTTATAGCATTTACTGTCTGTTTTTTTCCTTGTCTCTGTAATAAAACAAAAAAATCTCTTGTTTTCCCGCCTTACTGAACTAGAGTAGTTCAGTTTCAGAGTTGCTGATCCCTGGGCTTTGTTTTTAGTTCCTGTTACTGATCCATTGCCTTATTAGGGAGGAGGGAAGTTTCTTTGCTTACCAGTGGGAGTGGGAAGCACTGAGCAGCCTTTCTGTCCGATTTGGTGAAGCTTCAGCCGGAAACTAGTAGTCCATTGGTCGCTTTGGGCCAATACATAGCTCCTTTCAGCCCCCTGCTATAAAACACGCTAAACACGCGTTTTTCCAGCTTGTACCAACTCAGCACAGATCCTCGTGGTGGCCTGCAGAGTGATCCAAGCAGCAGAGAGCTAAAAGAGTGACTTTCTACCAGATATAAGTATTTTTTGTGGCTTTCCCACTGTTATTAAGCTAGCGACTGCATTTCGCCTGTTTTACTGCTACTTTAAGTGATTTCTGCATTTTACACTGTTTATTGCACTTTAAGTTACTAATTGTTGCAAATTGTTTCTGTAGGCTACACACTAAAGTGCGCTAGCCGATTTACAGCATTTATAGCATTTACTGTCTGTTTTTTTTCCTTGTCTCTGTAATAAAACAAAAAAATCTCTTGTTTTCCCGCCTTACTGAACCAGAGTAGTCCAGTTTCAGAGTTGCTGATCCCTGGGCTTTGTTTTTAGTTCCTGTTACTGATCCATTGCCTTATTAGGGAGGAGGGAAGTTTCTTTGCTTACCAGTGGGAGTGGGAAGCACTGAGCAGCCTTTCTGTCCGATTTGGTGAAGTTTCAGCCAGAAACTAGTAGTCCATTGGTCGTTTTGGGCCAATTCCTAGCTCCTTTCAGCCCCTGCTATAAAACACGCTAAACACGCGTTTTCCAGCTTGTACCAACTCAGCACAGATCCTCATGGTGGCCTGCAGAGTGATCCAAGCAGCAGAGAGCTAAAAGAGTGACTTTCTACCAGATATAAGTATTTTTGTGGCTTTCCCACTGTTATTAAGCTAGCGACTGCATTTCGCCTGTTTTACTGCTACTTTAAGTGATTTCTGCATTTTACACTGTTTATTGCACTTTAAGTTACTAATTGTTGCAAATTGTTTCTGTAGGCTACACACTAAAGTGCGCTAGCCGATTTACAGCATTTATAGCATTTACTGTCTGTTTTTTTTCCTTGTCTCTGTAATAAAACAAAAAAAAATCTCTTGTTTTCCTGCCTTACTGAACTAGAGTAGTCCAGTTTCAGAGTTGCTGATCCCTGGGCTTTGTTTTTAGTTCCTGTTACTGATCCATTGCCTTATTAGGGAGGAGGGAAGTTTCTTTGCTTACCAGTGGGAGTGGGAAGCACTGAGCAGCCTTTCTGTCCGATTTGGTGAAGTTTCAGCCAGAAACTAGTAGTCCATTGGTTGTTTTGGGCCAATTCCTAGCTCCTTTCAGCCCCTGCTATAAAACACGCTAAACACGCGTTTTCCAGCTTGTACCAACTCAGCACAGATCCTCGTGGTGGCCTGCAGAGTGATCCAAGCAGCAGAGAGCTAAAAGAGTGACTTTCTACCAGATATAAGTATTTTTGTGGCTTTCCCACTGTTATTTAAGCTAGCAACTGCATTTCGCCTGTTTTATTGCTACTTTAAGTGATTTCTGCATTTTACACTGTTTATTGCACTTTAAGTTACTAATTGTTGCAAATTGTTTCTGTAGGCTACACACTAAAGTGCGCTAGCCGATTTACAGCAATTACTGTCTGTTTTTTTCCTTGTCTCTGTAATAAAACAAAAAAATCTCTTGTTTTCCTGCCTTACTGAACTAGAGTAGTCCAGTTTCAGAGTTGCTGATCCCTGGGCTTTGTTTTTAGTTCCTGTTACTGATCCATTGCCTTATTAGGAAGGAGGGAAGTTTCTTTGCTTACCAGTGGGAGTGGGAAGCACTGAGCAGCCTTTTTGTCTGATTTGGTGAAGTTTCAGCCAGAAACTAGTAGTCCATTGGTCGTTTTGGGCCAATTCCTAGCTCCCTTCAGCCCCCTGCTATAAAACACGCTAAACGCGCGTAAGCGCGATTTAGCACGGAGTTACCACTGTTGCACACAAGAGCAGCGGTGGTTAAACAAGGTTAAACTATTTGGGCCATCTAAATTCCACTCTTCCAATTTTCCCTTAAAACTACCTTCCTCGAGCTGTACTGCTGATCTAACCAGCATATCCTATAACTGAAAAGTTCATCTCTACTTGATTCCCAAGTAGACTATTCTCTATCTGTAAAGCCTAGCACTTACTCCTACAGTACTTGCACCTTGATAAAGCACTCTTATTATAGATAGTACCCCACCAGCCTAAAACCCACTTCCCCCGGAGTCCTTTGAAAGTCTCTTTATCTACTACTTCTAGTATGTCGAGGGATCAGTTGCTAGTGTCCTCTCCAGCTCAACTGGTGAACCTGGGAATATTGAGGCAATGTTACAACTGCCTCATGTACACAGACAATCCTCTCCTTCTCCCACAAAACACAAATACATGCGAGAGATGCAACTATACGGCCAAACTGGAGGCTGAGCTCTCTCAACATAGGACTGGCAAGACCAGACAGGAGGAGAAGGTAACCACACACAATACATACCCAGTCACACATGGTACCATCACAACTTCAAATCATACACATACTCACACAAAGACATACTCGGAGGCTCTGATCAAAATTTACCAAAACAGCAGAGGCCACCAAAGCAGACACCCAAACAACTACCACCTCATGACCCAACACATGCAACACATAGACCACACAGTCAGAGTGTCAAACAGTCACAGCCCTTAAGGCCAAACAAAATGCCAGACACACTTGTCATTGGTGATTCCATAGTCAGACACACTGACGTCCCGCTCACCAGACTGAGTAAAGAGAAGGTCACAGTAAGCTGCCTGTCAGGCGCTAGAATCCGCCACATAACGCAAGCACTCAGGTCTCTCAACAGCAGGTACAAGTACGACTCAGTCATTGTCCACGCTGGTGTCAACGACCTGAGACGTACCTCCTTGGACTACATGAAAAGGGACATCGAGGAGCTCTCTGATTATGTAGCCCAGGCAGGTATGACCCTGACCTTGAGCAGTATCCTACCTTCACCTAGAATGATGCCACAATACAGTGATAAGATGATCAGCTTTAATAATTGGCTTAAATTCTGGTGTCATTCAAAGGGGATCCAATGTCTGTCTGCCTGGGATGACATGCTGGACAAGCCACGCTGCTTCGCAAGGGACGGCTTGCACCTGTCACCCTGGGCTTCCGGATATTGGCAAAGGCTCTTGCCACCCCATAGTGCCTTTTTAGGCAAGGCTCAAATTCTAAACCTACCACCCTAGAACACCAAAAGGAAAAAACTAAGGGTAATGCTGCTCAATGCCAGAAGTCTCAATCTCAAGATGCACGCACTCGAGGCCCTTCTCAATATGGAGAACATCGATGTCTGTGCTGTGACAGAAACCTGGTTCAAGGCTCCTGAGAGCACCCCAGCACTAACAGGTTTCACCTCATATCATGCGTTCCGGCCCCAAAATCCGGACAACACCAAGAAAGGAGGGTGTCCATATTCATAAAGGACACCCACACCTCAAGGTTGGTGGCAACGCATGATGCATCGGAGACCATCCAGGTGCAATTAACCATAGGCAAGACTGCTCTGCAATTTGTAGCATGTTACAGGCCACCCTCTCAAACTCAGGAACCTCACATGGCCTTCCTGAAAACATTGGAGGGATAAATGTATCTCCAAACACCATCATACTAGGTGACTTTAACTACCCTAATATAGACTGGGAACACTACTCAAGCCTGAACACTCTAACCCAAAGATTCCTGGAGTTCATAAACTCAAATGCCATGGAACAACTAGTCACCATCCCCACAAGAGGAGAAAACATACTTGATCTCATCATCACGAACATGGGATCAAAATGTTCAACACCGAAGTATACCCCTCACTGGTCAGATCAGCTCATAACCTAATCTCGCCGGAGGTCCTCATCCCGCCCCCACCTGAAACAAACAAGACCACAGTGAAAAACTTCTCAAAAGCCGATTTCACACTTCTAAAAACTAGTGTGGTCTCCTTTAAGGCCCCTGAGCCAGTGGTAAACATTACTCAAACCGCTGAATCACTTACAAATGCCTTCTACCAGCACCTACAGGACTGCATGGATCAGGCAATCCCAAACAAAACTAAGACTCTCTGTACCAAAGGCAAGCGTCCAGTCTGGTGGACCCCAGCCATAAACAAGCTCTACAACAAAAGGAGGAAGCTACTACAAGATAGAGCAAAATCCTTGAAAGGTAAGACACCTTTGATCATTATAAGTAAAAACTAAGAGCTCTCATAAAATCATCCAAGGCAAATTTTGAGAGAAAAATCGCCAAGGACTCTAAAGAGAATCATAAGGCCTTCTTTAGCTATGTTAGAAACCTAGGAGGAAACTCCCAGATATGCTCAGAATTAGTTCAAAATGATGTGAAAATTACTGAACCTACACACATTGCCAACATACTGGCTGACAGGTTCAGTGCAAACTTCTCCCCCCCCAAAAGGAGAGATATCTATTCCAGAGGATTGTAGCCCCAAACATCTCCAACGCCCAGGTGAGAACTGCCCTCACTAAGGCAAAAACACAGCATCCATGGGACCGGATGGTGTCCCCGGCTGTGTGCTTCATGAACTCAATGAGGAATTAAACCCACAGTTAGGACAGCTGTTTAATCTTAGCCTCACCTCAGGATACGTACCCAAGGAGTGGCGACGGCGACTGTGGTCCCACTTCATAAGGGCGGTGCCTCCACAGACCCTGGAAATTACCGCCCATTAGCTTGACAAGCCTTATCTGCAAAGCCATGGAGAGGATCATAATGGAACTCATAAATAAAGACATAGGGAACTTGCAGACTTTGGATCCAACTCAGTTTGGCTTTGTCAAAGGCAGATCCTGCCTCTTAAACTTGGTTGACTTTTTCGAGACAGTCACCAAGGCCATTGATGAGGGAAAGGCAGTCCATACAGCCTACCTCGACCTGGCAAAGGCCTTGACACAATACCCCACTCAGGTATCATCGAAAAACTCATCAGCTTGAATGTAAACCCATACATCACAAGATGGGTTGCAAACTGGCTAAGTGACAGAACCCACAGGGTCAGAGTTGCTGGAGCCATGTCAGACTCAAAGCCTGTCACAAGTGGTGTCCCACAGGGCTCAGTCCTGGGTCCACTCTTGTTCGGCATCTACTTTTCTGAAGTACAAGCAAACACAGGAGGGTTATGGCTGACAAAGTTTGCAGATGACTGCAAACTGGGCCATAGTCGAAAACACATCTGACACAGATATCCTCCAGAAGGGCCTCACAGAAATGGATAACTGGTGCCAGAGCCATGGCCTGAAGTTAAACGCCAAAAATGCATAGTCATACCCTTTGGGAAAAACAAGGCTACCCCTAGCTACCATATAGGTGGCAATCCACTGAGCACAGAAAAGTCATCAGAGATCTGGGGACCCAGGTTGACAGTAGCCTTCGTTTGACACTCATGTTGCTAAAGTAGTTAGGAAAACCTTCTATATCACCCACCTGATCATGAAGGGATTCACATCTAGATCAAGGGAGGTCATCGTCCCCTGTACTCATCACTTATTAGACCTATGATTGAGTACAATGCCCCGTTCGAATGTATCTGACCAGACACCTGCGGAAGCTTGAAAGGCCCGGAAAGTCCCTCACCAAAAGGATAAAGGGTCTCAAAATATGTCTTATGCTGCCCGACTGAAAGAACTCCAGCTCTATTCAGTCTCATACCGCTTGCTCAGAGGTGACCTGTGCCTGACATATAAGGCCATGTCAAACCCAGATTTGATGAATATGCTTCACCTCAAAAAATCTAGCTCCCTCAGAACCACAAGGGCGGAGACTTAAACCTTGACACGGTTATAAATAGAACGTGCTGGAGGGACAGATTCATCACCCAGAGACTCCCTATGCTGTGGAACAAAATTCCGGTACATGTGAGGCAGAGCACCTCTCTGGTCTTGTTCAAGAGGAATCTTGACCAATGGATGGGAGATTGCAGATATACCCCAGGGATTACTTCAGCGTCACTGCTTGACAGAGGCACAGCAAAATGATAGGCATAGTTTTTATTCAAACTAAAGGGGTGGCGAAAGCCACATAACTATGGGCTAGGCTTATAAATGCCCTTGGGCAGATAGCCTAGTATGAACCTATGAACCTATGAACCTATGTATAAAAGAAGCATGGAAAGAGACACAGGGTAAATGCAAACCTTACCATGGCGAAGAAACTACGGAAACAGCTCAAGTAGACAGAGGTGTGATGAATAATGTATTTAGAGTATCACTCCCTTATTCAAATGACACAAATTGTGAAATTATTAAAAAGAACTGGAATATTCTCACTAGTGTAGATGAATTCAAATATATTGAGGGTGAAGGGCCTCATTTTTCTTTTAGAAATAATAAATCCTTAAAGAGGCATTTATGCTATAAATTTAACAATAATAGAAATATGGTACAATCAGGTTAGGGATATATGTCTGCAGAAATTGCATGGCGTGTAAGTACATTTATGGAGGAGGGCACTTCTCACATCCTTATGCAGGGTTTAAAGTTGAGTTTAGTTTCTATGCAGATTGTAAGACAAGGAACCTTGTGTATTTTAGTATCTGTAGCACATGCTATGTTTTCTATATAGGAAAACTAACCGTTCCTTAAAAGATAGAATATTAGAACATTATCGGGATATTAGGAACGCCAAAGAGACAAATGCATCGGCACAACATGTTATTAAGGGAGGAAGTAGTCACATATTTAAATTTTTTGTGTTGAAGTTATTACTGAAGGAATAAGAGGGGGTGATATAAGGAATATTACAGAGACAGCAGAACAAAAATGGATCTTATTTTTTAATGCAGACAAACTACCTGGTCTAAATAGCAAGCTGTCTCTGAAACCATTTTTAAAAGCCAGACCACTGAAGCATTGAACAATAATGTATGTTGTGTTTAAATATGAGGTATTTGTTTTTATTCTTCATTTTTTGTGTTTAAAATATTTATCTTTGACACAGTGATTTGGTATGAAGCTGTTTTTAAGCATCTTTCTCTTTATGATAGAGAAAGTATTAATTAGAATGGCTAATTAGACATGATTGGTTAGGGCATGTATTTAAACTGATAATGTGATTATGTTTTTTTTAGTCTAAGGAAGCAGTTGGAAGACTGTGAAAGCACTCACTCTGTCTAGATATTTTAATAAAAAGTTGCTGTTTTATAATCTGCCATGTTGAGCTGGTATTTTTTATACGTTTTTGTGCTTCATTGTTTTATTTTACTGGTTTCAATACTTGGGTTGTGGATTTTATTGCTTATATTCTTTTGGGAAAACTTGTCTAGACTTAGAAAGGCCCCCTGGGTCATTAGCCTAGTAAAAATTGATTGATCTATGAAACTGTCTAGCCATAAAATCTTCCTTAAAATCAGGTAATCCTAAAACACCTATTGCAAGGGTTAACTTATCCCGCTCCACTCTTGCCCTCATCCCCTCGCAGATAAATTCAACTCTTTATTAATTTCTGTGGACAGCCTTTCCTCTGTCTGATAAAAATATGCCTGCCCTGTATATAAAACTAAAGGGGCTAAAGACATTTTCACTGCTTGTATCTTACTATCCATAACATAAACAAGAGATTCTACCTTCTCAGTTTTTGTATTATCTTTTGTTTAGTCTCTTCCCACACATCCACAGCACCATAATAGAATCCATTTTAACCCACACTCCTAAATACTTCATTTTATCACGTAACCATAAATATGGATATTGCTGAACTGCTTCACGTGTGGGCACATTGTTTACAACTACAGTCTTTATTTTGTCTTATATCCTGAAAACACTTCAAACTGTCTCAGAGTGTTCCATAACACTGAGATATCCTTTTCTAGTTCTATCAGATATAAAAAATATTGCCTGTAAATAAAGCCAACTTATCCTGATTACCATGCCAATTATATCCCTGAATTTCCGAGTCTCTAATTTTCTTTGTCAATGTCTTTAAATATAATGCAAATAACAAAGGGGAAAGAGGACATCCCTACCTGGTTCCTCTGTTCGGACACAACTTATCAGAGAGGAAACCTCCCACTTTAATTTTTGTCTCCAATACCACATATATCCTCCTAATTAACATTATTATTGCATCAGGGAATGCAAATGCTTCCATTGCCCTGCTCATAAAAATCCCGGCTTACTCAGTTGAATGTTTTCTCTGCTTCAAGACCCGCCAACAACAGCGGTATTTCTTACATTCTGTTACTCTCTGGATCAACGTTGTTCTATTAATGTTGTCAAATGTTTGTGTCCCCTCCAGAAAAGCACATTTATCCATATCTATCAGTTCTGGAAACACATTTGATACTCTTTTAGCTATTATAGACATACACACTTTATAATCATGCTTTAAAATTTGAAACAGACCTATATGAAGCTGGGTCTGATGGGTCTTTATTTTCTTTAGGTATTACAGCCACCACAGCTTCCTTCCAGCATGTTTGTGCTTCCCCTCCTTTAAAATACTGTTAAACAAAACCTTCCATATCTTTATTTCTTGCTTCCCTCCTAGGTTCCAAACTCTCACAGAAAGTACATCTATTCCTGGAGAATTTCCTGCAGATCGATTGTACATCGCTGTTTTTATCACATGTCCTCCTATGTTAACTGTTAATTGTTGAGCCTCATCTACCTCTATCTTTAGCATACCCAAATCTTCCATGAATATTTCCATTTGTGCTTTTTCTTTATTTCCAGTTTCCTGCACTTTACACAAATGTTCATAACATTTTTGTAACATTGCTAATACCTTTATGAGATCTCTGGTTGTTTTTCTTGTTATGGGTTCCATAAATTTAGCAATAACCCCTTCTACTTTCTGTTGCCCAAGTCATTGTGCTAAAAGATTTTGTGCTCTGTAGTTATTATAAAAAAACAAGTCCTTAACAGCAATCTTTCTAAACTTGTGTATATTATTCAGATACTCCCTGATTTTCTCTTAATCACTCTTGTTTGCTCCTCTTACTGTTCTGTCAGATCCCATTATCCTGCAGTACTATAACCTTTGTCATCTCTTCTAAACAAGTCTTGTTACTTCTTAACCGTATCTCTTTTCTTTCTTATTTATACACTGTTAAACTGCATTTTCATTTTATCCAACTCACAAGCTATAACTTCTGAAGAAATTTCTATTTTCCGTAATAACTCTCTAAATTTCCACTACCAGTTCCTTAAATTATTTTCTTTTTAGCAGGTAGGTGAGGAAGCAATAGTGTCTCATTTGCACTTCATTACCCTGCATTTTTATCTTTAGTTTTTATTGCCACATGATCTAAAATAGTAATTGGATGTGTATGAAAACATTCAATTAAATGCACATGTTCGTATAAAATATAATTTTTGTCTAGTCTAGCCTAGTTATTGTACCTTGGGGAATAATATGTAAATTATATCAGAGTTCCTAATACTGAATTCATATCTTCCATATCAAATATTTTCATAAACGTCTTCAGAAATCTACCCTCTTTTATTTTCCTTCTAAGTCCCCTAGATAAATTCTCAGTGTTGTATATCAAGTTCCAATCTCCACCTATAAGTAATATTGCCTAGTGAAAGCTGATTATTTCTCCCAAAATTTTCTTAAGCTCCATAATAGCAGTTTTAGGTGGAATATAAATACATGCCGGTGTAATCATCCTCCTTGCCAGTAGCCCCTTACTACCACAAATCTACCATTATCATATTTTTTCCTCTCTTCTATCACTGTTGGAGCTCCTGTAGCAATTAGTATAAGTACCCCCTTTTCTTTTGTCCCTGATACTCTGCTGAGTATCCCTCCTGAATTCTTTCTTTATCAAGTTCACATGCTCATTTCTTTCCAAGAGGGGTATTTGAACTCTGCATTTCTTAATATAATTCAATAAGCTTTCCTTTTTGTCTATACCCGTGAGGCTATTCACATTTCAAAATGACATGCTCCCTACTACCTGACTCTTACCTCTTAGAGGGGGTGGGATGATTTGGTTTTCCTGTAATGGAATGAATGGGCTATAGGGTTCTCACTCACACTGGAGTCACCTGGGTCTATCCGCTTGCTATGAAGAATGAATGAGCAGAGTGCGTACAGGCAGGGGAGTCACTAGGCAAATCCTGGGGGGGACAAAAAGAAGGGCAAAGCATACTTTATCTTTTTTCCATTTTAAGTATCCTTTAGTTATTCTGGCCACAGGGACTTTTCAGATGCCAACAGAGAATAGAATGGATTCTTCCAGTCATCTACATCGAGGATACTGGGCAAGCTTCCTCATGTGCTTCCTCACATGTGGAAGATCATATCTAGGTCACCAGGACCCAGCAGGACTGAGTTACCATTATGCATGGCTTCTATGACATCACTCTTGTCCCTTCAGTTCTGGTGCTGCTGACAGCCCCTGTGCTACAAGTAAAGCACCAGCACATCCACAGCATGACATCTACATCAGCAGAAACTGCAAAACTTCCCCAGGTAGCTTGCAAAAAAGCCTCATTATGAGTTTATTTGGTATGCTGAGAGTGAGCATAGCCCACATATGGCACACCCTGACCTACAATGCTACTTTCATAAAGGTGCTTTTTCCAGAGGGGCATGTAGCTGGCAAGTGTAGGGATCACAATACTCACTAATGCATAACTCTTTCTATATATACCTAACAAGCAGTACAGCACCTGCAAAAATGTTTTGCAGGTGATGCAGGAGACCTCCATAATCTATGAAAGATGATACCAGTGTGGTATCAACATATATTAGTGGAACATCATTATATTGTTGCCAGGCTTGTAATACTGTCAAGCATGTATAATGCTTTAGATGCCAATACATCTTAGAGGGGGTATTACAGCATCTAACTAATGAGGTTAACAAGATCTTTGTTGTATGTACCACGCAACATAGCATTATTGTCAGGAAACAGGTTGCCCAGGCTGTAGCCAAACATTGCACTTATGTACATACAATCTACAGTCTATCCTACCCGCCTAAAACCTGGTTGACCTTCTGTGACTTTGCAGTTTTACAAAAATATGTGTGTATGTATGTGTATATATATATATATATATATATATATATATATATATATATATATATAATGTATGTGTGTGTTTATGTACACACACGCACACACATATATATGGCTTTTGAAGTTTCATTACTTCAAACAAGTAGTCTCGCACAAGTGAGTTTCAAAGTACTGAAACTTCGATCAACTGAAGTAGACCCACATATATATATATATATATATATATATATATATATACACACACACACACACACACACACACACACACACACACACACACACACACACACACACACACACACACACATACATAAAATGCTTTGATGTGTTACTCCTTCACAAGCTCCTTCGCTGCACTCACTGTTATATTCCCATGAGCTTTGTCCCACACCTCTTCCACTGTCTTCACAGTCCTTCTACTTCACTGCATTGCTAAGTTTGGTTATGTTTTTTTTGTCCATGAAACTCCACCTCCTTACTACATTATAAAGCTCTAGATGTGATGTCTTATCACAGAAGGATTCACTTGGAGAGCAGTACATGCTTTACTGGAAAGGCTCACCCAGACTCTGCCACAGCCTGCTGTGAGTGAAAGGTTAGTTTGCTTTTGTTTTCTTGTATTTTGTATTACTTTATTGCCTTTTTCTATTTTGTATAATGTGATTTGTTTTCTTAACACTGTTTTACTTGTATTCTGCTTTTAATTGCATATTAAAACTTGAAGAGACCACAGCTCTGTCTTTTGTGAGTCAGACAAAATTTTCCCCACCCTCGCACCCTGTTACTGTTGTGTTCTTAAACACCACTGTCTTTTGAGTTGCCTGCCCCTTTTGTTAATTTGACCATATATCTCCTTCCCTCTCTCCTTTCACTGGCTGGTGTGAGTAAGCACAAAATTATCATTTTGTGAAATCACTCCCCTTCAACTATTTACATTTATTGACCATTCCACTGTATCCCATAGTACCAGAATACAAAAGTGCCCACCCCCTTTCAATCTATTTTACTCTCTTAAAAATAGTGGCTCTCCACTTAGACAGCTAAAACTTAAGTTACCCACTTTGATATCTAACTGCTTAGTGCACACTGCAGTGTTCAGGATAAACCATTTTTTTGTCATCTTATCTTTAAATGTCTATTGCAAGACCACCAGTTATTGGGCAGCCCACATTCTGCCTCTCAGTAGTCATCTTGGGATTAGTGCTTCTGTTTTTTCCTGGTAAGAGAAGAAGTACAGGGGCATTATTTGCTGAAGACTGCTGATCACCAGAAAGCCTAATAACTGTTTTACAGGTGACATCTTGGAATCTGTACTTATATTCTAGTCCTGGTGAAAAAAGGAATAGAGTGCATTGATTCCTGTCTGTTCTGGTTGGAGAGTGAGTGCCTGTGCTTACTGTTCCTGATTGGTCTGATTGCTACTCAATCTACTAGAAAAAAGCTACAAGCCTACAGACCCTTGCATCATCTGGGACAAGACTGTGGATCACCAAACAGGCTGTAGCCTGCTTCTTTTCTTGGGATTGGTGCTAACATTTTGCTTCTGGTGAGAGAAGAAGCAATGGAGTATTGTATCCAAACAGACTGAAGCTGTGCTGAGACCAGAATTAGTAGTAGCCAGGCAGTAGCCATTCATGCGACTCCTCACTTTTCATCATTCTTGACAAGCTAATTCTTTAAGTGCTGCTTTATTTGTTTCTAACTTCAGAATATCAGCCTAAATACTTCAGCATTAAATTTTCAGGGTCTACGTATTAGTTTCCCCTCAAGTGTTTGGCAGTGTTTTCCCTTAAGTGTTTGGCAGTGCTCTGTACAGACTCAGACACCTTGAGTGACATTTCTACAATACCTAGTTGCACACATGACAACTAGTTTGCAGTGACAAGCACTGTCCACATAGGTGCAAACCGGATACTCTTGACAGTGTTTGATATTCTCACTCCAACTGTCTAATCAATAAAAAAGGGTCTGTTGCCATGGATATGAACTTTACAACTGTCTCCATTATGGTTTGGTGGATATGGAGATCCTGAGGCAAGACAGAAATTGCCTCATGTTTACTGACAACCAGTTAATTCTCAAAGGAACAACTGACATGGTATGTGAGAGATGTATTTACACAATGTCACTGGAGGCAAAGCTCTCACATAAAAGTACTCCTAATGTCAATAAGGTTGTCAGTAGTACACACGCTGCACCCATCACACACATTTCAAAGCAGACATACTGACCCACATATGCCGATGCAATTACATGAAACCTTCCTAAACCACAAAGACCTCCTAGATGAAGTACATATAACAAATACCCTCAGCAGCCCCAAATGCACTCTTTCAAAACAGCACTCACATCAACACATAGAGCTACATCTCATGCAGCCTCTACCTCTAAGCCCATAAGGCAACCCACCACACAATCCAACATTTTGGTCATTGCAGACTCCATCATGAGACACACTGATGTCTTTCTCACCAGGCTGAGTAAGGAGAAAGTTACGGTCAGTAGCTTATCAGGGACTAGGATCCACTACATTATACATGCACTCAGGTCACTGGACCACAATTACCAATATGACTCAGTCATAGTCCATGTGGAAGTAAATGACCTGAGATGTACCTCCTTAGACTCTATGACGAGAGATATCATGGAGCTCTCAGAATGTGTGTCTCAAGCTGGTATTAGCCTAGCACTGAGTAGCATTTTACCTTCTCCAACAATGATGCCACACTATGGACAAAAGATGATTTACTTTAATAATTGGCTTAGTTTCTGGTGTCATTCTAATCGGGTGCAATATTTGTCAGCATGGAAGGAGATGGACAACAGACCATACTGCTTTGCCAGGTATGGTCTGCACCTCTCCCCTCTAGGCTTTCAAATATTAGCTGAAACATTGTCTTCCCCCATAGTGCCTTTCTTAGGCAATGCCAAACTGAAAGTATGTTTGATACAGCAAATCAAAACCAAGAAAATCTAAAGGTATTACTGTTCAATGTTAGGTGTCTAAACAAAAAAACTGCACTCCCTAGAAGTTCTCTTTACCCTAGAGAATGCTGATGGCTGTGTTGCCACTGAGACATGGCTTAAAGCTGTACAGAGCACACCAACAGTGCAAGGTTATAATACCTTCCACACATTTAGGCCATCTACTACACAGGCAGGGACTTTGTGGAGGTGTCTCTACATCAAAAATAAATATACTTCAAGGCTGGTCAAACAGGACAATGCACTTCAGCTGCTCCATGTTCAAATCACCATAGATAAAATCCAGTACCACTTCCTTGCAAGCTACAGGTCCCCCTCTATGACCCAGGAAACCCATACCATGTATTTAAACTTATGTAGAATGCACCAAAACTGTAGAAAAAACAAACAAAGTGTCCGGACAGAGCCAAAGTTCAAGTAGAATGTAACGCAATTTATTTAAAATAGTAGATAAACAAGCGTTTTCGCTCCTGTTCAAGCAGAAGCTTCTTCAGCATAAAAAGAGCGCCAGCTCATCATGTTTAAAACCATTGGATGACAGGTTATTGATGTCACTCTAATTAAGCATTTAAAATGCAAGTGCACCAAAATAAAAACATTTCATTCATGTTAAAAACTGTGTGGGTGTATACCCATGTATAAACAATAATCACGCAATCAAGAGTAAGTACAGTAAAAATAAATAGCAAAGGGACACATTGTACAAACTTTACCCTTACGTAAAAAAGGGGAATAAATAGTAATAGGGTAACTACTAATATAATTCTAATCTACAAGAGAGGCTAATGAAACAACAATCAACAATATTAGTGACATCAATAACCTGTCATCCAATGGTTTTAAACATGATGAGCTGGCGCTCTTTTTATGCTGAAGAAGCTTCTGCTTGAACAGGAGCAAAAACACTTGTTTATCTACTATTTTAAATAAATTGCGTTACATTCTACTTGAACCTTGGCTCTGTCCGGACACTTTGTTTGTTTTTTCTACAGTTTTGGTGCATTCTACATTTGTTTAGTATGGCTTCGGGTGCTCCGTCGAGCCCGGGTTCACCTAACATCTTTTGCACTAATAGTGCGGATAACGTTCCTGATCATGGAAACATACAAGAGCTAATGATGGCGCTTTCACAACGCTTGGATACTATGAACTCTCGTTTGGACTACATCGAGAGAATCAATACCAGTCAAAGGGGCACTAACGGACCAAACTTTACTGACTACAACCGCTCTCTATCTGGAAACAGCAATATGGATATCCCAGCTGGCCAAGCACCTCGCACTTTGTTACCTAGCTTGTGTGCTTTACCTGAGGCAGGGTCTTCAGGCTTAACCGGACCGGGGAACAATGGTTCGGCTTTGCACTCAGCTAATGCTGACAACAACATTAATTACAAGAATACTGGTGGTAACCCTGTACCTCGCACTAACATTGGGCTGCTTCCCAGTATTCAGGATGGTACTGGTGAGGCCGATGCGCTTATTGGGATGCCCCCCATGGCCGAATGGGCTAAAAATTCGACTGCATTTTTGTTTGGCAGTTCTACAGGATCGGGCTTACCGGCGACGGACTCGTCCAGTCAAGGTAACACACTTGATAATATTTCAACTAATTTGAAAGTATTGGATAGCACATTGTTGAAAATTAAAAAACTTCAACTGGAAGTTTCCTACTTCCAGCAGTGCTTGAAGGAAGGGGTTATTCCTAAAGGGCTTCGCAGCTCATTCACCCCTACAGGTTTATTTTTTGACTCTGCATTTCTTTCTGAACTGGTGACATTATTCAATAAACAAGGGGCTGAACTACTGGAACTAATGATTAAAAATTACACTAAACACATTTCTGTTTTACTTGAGGAGGCTTCTAAGCTTGACTACAGCATTAAAACTGATATAAATTTCCATAGATATAAGTATGACTATAACCGGTCATTTACCAGCATTGATTCTATGCTAGTTAAACTGAAGGCTAACAAAGTCAAGAAATTGGAGAGAGACAGACAGGCATACCAGAATAACTCTGCTTACCCTAATGTGTTTAAAAAATACAACAGATTGGGCACTCATGATGAGACTGATTTACCTGCCTTGGATAACCCTAATGGGGATGAGGTGGCACAAACTCCGATGGTTGCTAGCTCCGGAAGCGACCGGGGTGCATCAACGGCCGTGCAAGGCCCTCGGAGAAGTAATAGGATAAAATCATTCAACAACAAAAACAATATCAATTACCACCAAAAGCCTTTTTTAGGGAAGAGCAGCAATCGATTTCAGAGGAACAAGAACTGGAATTAACTCTCCCCCTGATTGAACCTGCTACCTCCTTATTGGGTACTACTGATGATGTGCGTACTCCGTCAGTGTCATCAAATTCAAAAGGTGACTTTTTCATTTACAACTTCTCAGATGTCACCATTGATGAAGAATTAACTGAGCTACTGTCAAAAGGCTTGAACTTTGTACCTGACCACAATTTCAAGTTGGCCAAAACACTTATGGATTTAAAGCTTTTTGTGCGCAAGCTTAATTTGAGCACCTTTTTTAATAATGATTTGTCTGGTAGTGCACTTGGTTTAAAGTTACCCAGCACTTTTAATCCTCCTCTACATCCTAGCCTATTCACGTTCGAGAAAGCTTGTGAATTAGACTTTAGGCAATTACACTCAGTAGGGAGGGACGATAGGACCTTTAGGAACACTTCTTCCGACCAACTTATGGCCTTAAACAAAATATGTAGTTCAGCAGTGAGAGTGATCAAGCCAGACAAGGGTGGGGGTTTAGTTATTTTTAATAAAGCTGAATATTCTAGTCGTATGTTACAGGTATTAGACACACCTGCTTACGAAATTTCTTCGTTAAATGAATTAACAGGCACTTACAACAGAATCAAAGGATATTTTAGGGATCTCTACCTTGAAGGCCGGATTAACATTGACACATACAACTTTATTGATATTTCCTACCCTAGGGTACCTGTCATGTTTGGGATCCCTAAAATTCACAAAAGCCTCACTGATCCACCAATGAGGGCTTTAGTAGATGGCAGGAGTTCCATCACACATCCTTGTGCTCGTCTCATTGACAGCATTATCAGCAAATACCTAAAAATTATCCCCCAAATATGTAAAGACTCTTGTCCTTTCTGAGCTTGATCAATGACACCAACTTCGACAGCAGCCTCAATTTTTTGACCATCGACGTGGTTGATTTGTACACATCAATACCACATGAGGAGGCTGTCGAATGGATTGAACTTATGTTACGGGAATGTGGAGCATTTAACAATGACATCTACTTGGTTACAGTACTACTTGATATAGTTTTGTCTTCCAACTTTTTTATTTTTGATGGTCAACATTATCTGCAAAAGAAAGGTATAGCAATGGGTTCCCCATGTGGCAGCAGTGTTGCCAACATGTTTGTTGCCTTTTGGGAGAAGAACTTCTTGTTCAACCACCCTCCATTTGTTGAGTGTTCTAAGATATACACTCGCTTCCTTGATGATGTGTTTGTGCTATTTCAAGGGAGTGAGGTCGATGCCTCTAACCTGTTAGCACATATGAACTCTACAACTGACTTTTTGAAGTTTACCCATCATTTTTCAACTTCTGTTATTGACTACCTAGATGTCCAATTGGTTAAAGACAACTATAACAATAGATTCTGCTCATCAATTTACAGAAAGGCAACTTATTGTAATTCGTTTCTACATTTTACAAGTTGCCATCCTTGGAGGCAGAAACGGTCTATTGTTAAAGGGCAATTGGTCAGGGCTGCTCGTATGTGCAGTACTGATGACGCATTCGACCAAGAATGTTCACTACTGACTGACATGTTCAGAAACCGTGGGTACCCAGATGACCTCATCCTCGATCTGATTGGTGAAGTGTTAATGAAACGAAGTGAAGGAATTTACTTACCACTGCTTTCACCTAAAGAGCAGGGTAGGTTGGTCGACAATTGTGTACAGTCACCAGGGAATTCAACTATAATTGTTGACAACAACGTGGAAGTTGGTGACACTTGCAGCAAGCCAAATTTCCCTATAGCCTTAATTTCCCCGTTTAACTTACACTCAGGGTTCTTGTGCTCAATTATTCCCAAGAACTGGTACTTCATTATTAATGCTGGCCTACATGAAAGGCTGGGTACTACTCCGACTTTCATATTCAAAAGAGGTTACAACCTCAAAGATATGTTACAGAGAAATTGCTCAGCTGACCTCATGATTAGACATAAGGGTACATACACCTGTGGGTTTTGCAAATGGTGCACACACTTACGAGTGGGTACTTCTTTTGCTATTGGCAAAAGGAAATTCACCATTAATCATAAAATCAATTGCAACACTAAATCTATCGTGTATGTGGCCTTCTGTGAATGCTGTCATGTATTCTATGTTGGTAAGACGGATCGCCGATTTAGGGACCGTATTTACCAACATTTATATGCCATCAAGAATCAGAGGAGCGACAACGCTCTCTCTAAACACATTTTGAATAACTGCGGCCACAGTTTTAAATTCATGGGTATTGACCATATAAAGTGTGATGTAAGGGGCGGACCGCAATCCTTATTACTAGAGACCCGTGAGTTAGAGTGGCAATTACAACTAGACGCCTTCTCTTACCCGGGTCTCAATGATAATTGTAATATAGCATCTATATTAAAGTATAGAAGTTATTTAAGGTGATTGTCGGTTCATATGAGTTTTCTCATAGCCCTATTATGCATGTGACAGTAGGTTTAGGCATTTTTGAGGCACATCATCTCTATCTGTCTTATCGACGGCACTGTTTACCTTTACTTATGGCATGCTTTTGAAGAACAAGGACTTTTCTAGTTAAACATCACTTGTTCATTGATTGTTGTTTCATTAGCCTCTCTTGTAGATTAGAATTATATTAGTAGTTACCCTATTACTATTTATTCCCCTTTTTTACGTAAGGGTAAAGTTTGTACAATGTGTCCCTTTGCTATTTATTTTTACTGTACTTACTCTTGATTGCGTGATTATTGTTTATACATGGGTATACACCCACACAGTTTTTAACATGAATGAAATGTTTTTATTTTGGTGCACTTGCATTTTAAATGCTTAATTAGAGTGACATCAATAACTTGTCATCCAATGGTTTTAAACATGATGAGCTGGCACTCTTTTTATGCTGAAGAAGCTTCTGCTTGAACAGGAGCGAAAATGCTTGTTTATCTACTATTTTAAATAAATTGCGTTACATTCTACTTGAACCTTGGCTCTGTCCGGACACTTTGTATGTATTTAAACTTATTAGAAACACTAACTATCCAACCCAATACCATATTCATGGGTGACTTTAATTACCCCACTATTAACTGGGGAATCCTATACAATGCCAAATGTACATGTACAGAGATTCCTGGATTTTGTGAACACAAACTCCCTGGACCAGTCAGTACACCAACCAGGGGTGCAGCCATACTGGATCTGGGCCTCACTAATATGGGAAACTGCTGCACACACCCCTACTGTAATGCCTTCCCTGGTAAGGTCAGACCACAAAATGGTCTTCTTTGAAGTAAAAATAAAACCTGGCCCCCCAGCTAAACCTGGAATATTCAGGAACTACTGTAAGGCTAACCTCCTGCTATTAAGTGAGAAAATGGCAAAATTTCAAGCTCACATAAACCCTGAAAACACTGCTGCCTACACAGAACTGTTCACAGAAACCCTGTACAAGCATGTTAATAGCTGCGTAGAGGCAGCTGTACCCACCAGAAAGAAGTTCAGAGCTAACTAAAAAAACAAGCCACCCTGGTGTAATCACAAAATCAAAAAGTGTGACTAACACGAGGAAGAAAATCATGGCAAAACTTGGGTGGTGCAGCACCCATCAGGATAAAAGCACTCTCATCAAACTAAACAACTCAGAGGACAAATAAAGTCTACCAAAGCCAAATATAAGGTAACTTTGGCCTCCCAGGCCAAGGACAACCACAAAGCATTCTTTAACTATGTCTGCAACCTCAAAGGCAATACACAATTGTGTGCAGAACTCACCGTAAATGGAGCCACCTATACTGAGCCAGAAGATATAGCAAACCTCCTGGCTGATAAATTCATCTCCAACTTTACCCCCCTCTGCCCCAACTTTACCTCAGAAAATATCATCAATATAACTCACCCTACTAACACTTAGGAACAGGTCCTTAATGCTCTAAGACCAAAAACACTGCATCAGTGGGCCCGGACAATATCACAGGATGCCTTCTAAATAACATGAAAGATGACCTATCAGAGCCTCTGGAAGTACTATTTAACTGTAGCCTCCAAACAGGCTTCATGCCTCATGAATGGAGAGAAGCAACAGTCATCCCTCTGCACAAAGGTGGGCCATCTATGAATGAATCAACAGACCCATAAGTCTCACTAGTCTTGTATGTAAAGCCATGGAAAGAATTATCATGGAGATAATCAATAGAGATATAGTAAACCTCCAGACACTGGACCCAACCCAGTTTGGTTTCGTCAAGGGCAGATCATGCCTACTCAACCTGGTGGACTTTTTTTGAGAAGGTCACCAAAGCAATCAATGAGAGCAAAATCATTCACACTGCCTACCCTGACCTGGCCAAGGCATTTGATATAATACCCCACTCGGGCATTGTTGACAAACTCAAGAGGTTAGGTACAAACCTGTATGTCACCCGGTGGATAGCCAACTGGCTCACAGACTGAACCCAGGAAGTTAGAATTGGGGAGTCCATCTTTACAAAGAGGACAGTCGCAAGGAGAGTCCATCAGGGATCAGTCCTTGGAACACTCCTTTTTGGCATTTACTTCTCAGAAGTCAAGGCCAATGTCAGTGGTCTCTGGCTGACTAAATTTGCAGATGATTGCAAATTTAGAGGTGTCACTGAATCTCACACTGACGCAAATGTTCTCCAGGAGGGGTGATACAGACAAACAACAGTGTCAGAGCCACGGACTAAAACTAAATGCCAAGATATGCTTAATAGTATCCTTTGGGAAGTCATCCATCCCTGGTAACTATCATATTGACAACACACCCCTTAGAGTTGACCTAGTAGTCAGGGACTTAGAGACACACATAGATAATAATACAGCCTTTGACCATCATGTGTCTCCAGTGGTGAGGAAATCATTCTATTTTGCGCAACTTATAAACAAAGGTATTGCATCAAGTCCAAGGAAGTCATTGTTCCACTGTATTTGGCTTTCCTCAGATCTATCATTGAGTACCATGCCCCCTTTGATATGTACCTAACCAGGCATGTCCAACAACTGGAACGTCCACAGAGGTTCCTCACTAAAAGAATACAGGGCATAAGTAAAATGTCCTATGCAGACCACTTCAAGGCTGTATCCCTGTATTCTCTCTCCTATGGGTTTTTGAAGGGAGATCTATGCCTGGCATACAGGGCATTGTCAGACACCACTCTAATAGACCTCCTGCATATCCACAAAACAAACAGCACCAGAATTACCCAGTCTAAAGACTTAAACCTTGCCTGTGATATAAATAGAACCTGCTGGAGAGATAGGTATGTATCCCAGAGACTACCCAGTCTATGGAACAGGCTCCCCATCCATGTGAAGCAAAGTTCCTCCCTAAGCCAATTACAGTGCATCTTGGACAATTGGATGGGAAACTGGAAATTCATCCCTGGTTTGGCACCTATGTCTCTAATGGACCCAGGTAACCTGTAAATGGTTCATCTCCAGGCCCATGCTTACACTTATCAAGAGTATCAGAACTTGTCAGAGATTTGGGATGCATGGCTAGGCTTAAAAAGGCCCTTGTGGTCATTAGCCTAGTAAATACCTATGAACCTATGCCAGTGAGTCCTACCCATTCTTAAAAAATCTTTCATTGCTGTATATCGTGTTCATTTATCAACATAAAACACAGCAAGCCTTTCACTGATCTGGGAAATACTGGGTTTCTTTATCTGAAATGTAGACTGGAGCATATATAACAATAATTTCCATACGCAGTTATTTTCTTGAAAATTAAAATAGTAACATCCTGGAAGATATATATATATATATATATATATAGTTACAGGAATACAGCTATAATTTCTATTTACAGTTATTTGATAACCAGGTAAACCCACAGGACACAAATGTACCTTTTCATGTTTTCATGAGCAATACAGGAGCACTGTCTGATTTGAGTTACACAGCAGGCAAATGAAGGCTAAAAGAATCAAACCCTTAACTAGAGGAAGCAGATCATAGACTCAGTCCTCTGTTCTAACTTCCAGATAGAAGATAAACCATTTTGGATCAGGAATTATCAAATATGGACAATAAATGCAATATACTAAATAACATTAAATCTTTTTTTTTTTTTTACTTTAATTGAGCACTATAGTATTATGATTAGAGTATCTTCTTCATGGTTCCTTGGTCTTGTTTTTATAATTTGCTAAGGGAAAAAACGTTTCAAATAGATCAAGATTCATAATTTGTTACTAGGCAAATGACCCATGAGGCCTTTCTAACCCTAGCCATGTTTTCCCAAAAGAATAATGATGACTTGTATCC
This sequence comes from Protopterus annectens, assembly GCF_019279795.1. Taxonomy (NCBI): domain Eukaryota; kingdom Metazoa; phylum Chordata; order Ceratodontiformes; family Protopteridae; genus Protopterus; species Protopterus annectens. The sequence continues at coordinate 1,547,128,669 of NC_056745.1, read as the reverse complement.
AAACATAACACTGAGGTCCAGGCACTTATAAACTACCTTTGTCCATAAAGGACATGGGTGCCAGGCCAGGTGCAAATTTCCTATTCCCCCATTCACTGGTCTAGGTTGCACTTAAATTGCATAATAAATAAATAAATAATAAATGGTGATTTCTTAGCTGTCAGCAGAATACTGCTTGAAATAAACTGAAAAAGGTAATTTAAATAGGACTGAAGTCACTTGCTCAGATCACAAAGATGGAGTCACAATTGCACAAACATAAAAGCTCTGGCTGGAATTCGTCTGTGCTTCACTGTTCACTTCTCAGTAGAGTGAGATTATAAATACCCACATAACAGGAATTTGTAGGTGGTCTGAGTTTGGTACACCTCAGGAAAGAAGTGAGATAGGTGTACACATTACTAGTTAGTGAGCATGCTTTCTGAGTTACAGTGATCTCAGAGAGAGGAAGAGGGAGAGATAAAGAATAATAAAATAGGAAGAGTAGGGGTGAAACTTCCAGTGTCTGGGGGTATAGTGTCTAGTTTCCCTGCAAGAAATGTTTTTGTTATTATCATCAGCTTGGGGAACCAGGATTTTCTCTTTAAAACCCTAACTCCTTTGCATGTCTACTATGCAATCTTCTGGGAGTACGAGCAATAGCCATAGCATGTGACTGTGACTCATATCTGTGGGGGATCTAAGCCCTTACAACCCCACCTCCTAAGACAAGCACATTGTTCATGTCTCTTCAGTCTTCAGTGGAATAATTGGAGCATTCTGTGCACCCTGGCCAAGCACCTTTCTCCTCGCTCCTAAGAAAGGCAAGCAGGCATACCCCCTTTATTTCTCTCCTTCCTCCAGTAATCTCCACCTGGTACCCAAGCTGCTAATTGAATTCTGATCACTGGGGTCATAATCAGTACTTTCTTCTTCTACACCACTGAAGCCAGCTTTCTTTTATGCTCATAATCCTTTAATACTTAATAAGTGCACAGAGTGAAGATGAGTCACACAGCGTACTGGTATGTAAAATCCATCCCATGATACCACGATGGACTTTTAAATGTGCTCTACTTCCAAGACCATATACTACAGGAGCTCAGCTCCCTGACCCCCCCCCCCCCAAAGAAGAAACACAAGTGTTTATCACTAATTCCTCCCTCTAGAGTCAGCTGTTCAGCAACTAGCTGCTACTTAATTTCGGGTCACCAATGACACAGAAAGATTGAATATCTTTGCATTAATTGGTTAGCTTCTTCCATGGTATATATTCATAAAATGCCATCACTGGATAGTTTTTATGTTTTATAACTGTAACTATCAGAAAAGAAAATATTTTAGTAGAGTAATAACAATCATAATTACCTGTTCATGGCATATGGACCTCTAGTGCCAACCAAATAAAACATTGCAGCAGTCTAGGTATCCTCCTGTGCAAGTCAGACTAGCTTTGCCTACATTGTAAATTGTCTTGTGGCAAGCCTCCCCTGTGAAATGCCTTTCCTATAAAACTGATGCTCTACCACCTTTTCCATGTTAGTTTCTTAAAAGCACCAAAATATTAGCAGATGCAACTAACCTCAGCATCTGACATAAATAAGTTTTTCTACTTCTAGCTATTTTGTAATACATTATATTCCACAGGGTACAGTGACAGCACTGTACTAGAATGCATTACAGGTGCTAATGCATGCTGTGCTTACAGTTTGCCAGTTCATCATTAGATGTGCCACAGAAATATACAGAACTGCACATTTAACTGCCTTGCCAGGTAAACGTGTACACCTTGACCAGACTGTTGGTAAAGAGGCAGGGTATCTGATTTCAGTACAAGAAATGTAATCAATTGACAGTGAAAGTATAAGAGAACTGGTCAGGGGTGAGGTGGGAAGTGAACAACCAAACAACTGGCACTAATTTTTTTTTTGGGGGGGGGGGGGGTTCAGCACAAAGGCATTCACTGCTATTGATCAAGGACAGGCTCTAGCCATACAACAAAGTTCTTGGAAGGGGCATTCCAGCAGCAGCAAATGTACCTGTTGCATATGACTTTTTATTGAATGCTGGCTGCATCCCACCTTGTCAAAGGTACGTACAGATACATAAGGTAATAAAATTATGACTACCTGCAAACTGACTGTCACAATCACTGTTCACTAGGTCTTACCTAGGTGCCTCCTAACAGTGGTTACCAAAAGGCAAATTCTCTCAGGAAATAGGAGTCTTTTGACAGATTGGTGTAGAGTTCCAGGGACAACAGAAGGAAGGAAACAATGGGTCAGCAGATGGGCAGTAAGCTGAGCCAAGAAGTCAACAAGGGATTTGGACCTAATAAAACAACTCCGATTATCTTCACATAATCATTTAAATGTTTCCTTTCATGAGCGCGTCTCCTATATAGCATATTGTTTAATTTTAACATCCATAATATAACATACTTGATGAAGGAAATATATTAGACCACCAAATATTATCATGTGTTATGAACCCTGGAATTTTGTACATAAATAACTTTACTGGCACATCAAAGGGAACAGTGTCTGGCAAACAAAACACTCATTTATGGCAATACTGCACAAAAGAACCTTATGCAGTTCATACAAGTCACAGAAATGTCTAAATTATGCAAATTGTTATTAATGGTGTATTTACCTTGTGTGCATTTTTTTACTGTAATGAATGCATCAAGGTGATATGACTACCGACTGTTGTCTTGTTTACCAACACAATTCAGCGGGTTCCTATCAGCATTTCGAATGTTGAAAATGCCAAATTTAATTTCATTGAACTGAAATGTTTGAAATGTCAGAAGAGCGAACTGACGTAACATTGAGTTCTTTCCCAGGGAAAGAAATCGGTGGGCCGTCATTGGAGTTTGCTATTTCCTCCACTGTGGTGCGGTCTCGGAGTTGGTATATTTAAGTAGGGGGGGCCGAAGCCCTCCACTTCTGTTAGTGTTTAAAGTATTAATATTTTTTTTTTTTTTGCACGAAACACCAATTTCTTTCCCTGGGAAAGAAATCGATGTTCCATCAGTTCGCTCTTTTGAGATTTCGAACATTTCAGTTTGATGAAATTGCATTTGGCGTTTTCAGCATTCGATATGCTGATATAGACCCAATTCAGCAATATCAAAGGAATCAAAAAGCATTATTTTAGAAATGGCATTTTTTCAACCAAGGCTGCTGTGTTCTGGAATTTTACTTCTACTGAGTTGGTGCAATCTCAAATTTAAAAGTATTAAGGTGTGTGTGTGGGGGGGGGGGGGGGGGGGCATAGAGAGAGAGAGAGAGAGAGAGAGAGACAGCTGTTTGTATAGGGATATGAGTGTTTGTCCCCCCAACAGTAATGCACTATTTCTCTTTACTTTGATTTGCTGATTCAAGACTGTTGATGTTGTGTATGTCAGTGAACTGGGTGTCAAGCATTTACTTATTTATTTATTTTTTTTGTGGAAGACTAGTCAGACAGTCTTGAAGTGGATTAGTACGTGGCTACATATATGTAGGGCTGGTTTAATAACATAATTGTGAGGATTTTTTTCTGGCGTATGCATACACTGCAAGTGGCGCATGCATACACTGCAAGATACTCAAGGTTATGCTGTATTTTTGTATACGTCTTAGGTGAATGCTATACATTCACATAACTTCAACTCTTTTGCAGTAGCAGTATATTGGATAAAAGAAAAATTCTTAATACATGCAAGCAGGTGCTGACAGTGTTTATAAATATACTTTAGTTAATGTGTTTTTAGACACTAGGATAGCTCCCAGAAAGACTGAACAAGACTGGAAAAAATGTCTATTCTATTAAAATTAGAACTTGATGGTAATGGGCAATAGTATTTTAAGTCTGCAGATGACTACACAAGATGTAATAGAAAAATCCCTTGTTGGCGAAGTCTTATGGGACTAACAGGAAAGAAAATCTAGCTGTGATGTCTAAAAATGTTACTGGATATCCTTGTGACAATTACTCTGCTCCAAACAAATGTGGAAAGTACCTTTGGAGGTGGTATTGAAATCCTTGGCAGCCTTCTGCTGCAAAGTGTGTGTAAATAGGTTCACAAAAGTTGTAATATTTAGGCATCCATATTTTGGACGACTTTGCTATCAGCTGATGGTGTGTTTGTCGAACAATGTTTATATCAGACATATGTCACCTCATTATTCATTAATCATTTAAGAGGACTTTACCCTTTCTTAGGAACAAATGGATAACCCTAAAGGCAATACACAGGTGGTTTTAAGGCTGATGTTATGGTTAAAACTGTTCCTTTTTTTCTATCATGGTAGACCACAACTTCGTTTTCTTCAGTTTCTATCAAACGCTTCTGGGTATTGAACCCCATCTCTGTTTTGAGACCAGCTCTATACCTGTGGATAAAGCCTCATCTACCAGCACAGAAAAAAATGAAAGAATGCTAATTATCATTTAAAAAGTAATCTAATCTATTTAGTTCTACATAACAGCGTCTGCATATTTTTCATCTGTTTTTGAAGGACAATATACTATAATAGCAGAATTATGAAAGGTCTTCTGTAATAACTAGTCAATCTCAGAAGAATGGGCACATTTTGTTTGAGAAAATAACAGTTTCTCAAAGCATGCACTCTTTGGAATTTCAGGTCTGATTTTCTTTCTCCCGAAGTGTACCTTAAATAAAACATTTTCTGCTTGCCAGATACACATTTCCTGCAAGGTACTTTAAGAACAAAACCAAATACTTCACTTTATAAAGCCATACATCTTATAAATTGTTAGAATAACTATGGCATCTTTGTAACAGACTGCATATTATTAACCTTATTCCAGCACAGTATCCAGCATTCCCTGGAATTTGATAGCAAGTTCATAGGAACAAAGGCATTACAGGCATGTTGGTCTAGAGACCATTTTGTTTGGCTAATGCCCACCCTTATAATGTGCATTCCACTTACAGAAAGGCAAAACCAGTCAGGCTAAGAATGCATTTGCAAAGGCCCATCCTATCATAAAAAATATGTCTTGAAGAATGCAAGTTTGTTTAAACCATGTTACTGCAAAAAAGTGAAAAATCTACATCTGCAATATCCTTTATATAAATGAAGTGTAGTAGTTTATTAATTTGGTGGGTAACACAGTGGTGCAGGTAGTTAGCATTGCAGCCTCATAGTTTTTCTCTGCTTCTCGAGTAGCATGCATTCTGTACAGAGTCTGCACATCCACCATGTGTCTTTATGGGTTGCTACAAGATACTCTGTTTCCTCTCCAACTCATAGATGTGCAGTAAGTGAATTTGTGATCCTTCATATTGTCCATAAGTATGCAAGGTGTGTGTGTATGTGTGTACGCGCGCGTGTGCCCTGCAAAGATCTAATGCTCCATTCAGTATTCATTTCATCATCTTGTAACAAAGTACCAGGGTATGGCTTCCCATGCAACCCTGAAATGGAATAACCATTTTATCAAATAGAATGAGCACTTGAATGAAGAAATATATTTGGTATACTTCATTTTGATAACAAATCATCTACTATTTGAATATGGAAAATACAGCAGTCCAAGAAGAAAACAATGGCATAGCCTTCTGAGCTCCCTAAACAGATATATCCCTTCTTCCTACTTTCTAGAAATTACTATGAGGAGATAGCATTTATTATATGTTGAATCCATAACCTGTACAAACTAAAAGCTTTAAATGGATGACCATTATCATTAGTTCATACCCCAGTTTTAATCCACTAAGAACTTTTTACTTTCATTTCTAGTCTGTGTTACTGGTTCTGGGAAATGAAAATGGTTTACTGTAGCAACAATCAGACAAGGATAAAGTGTATTTTGAGCCCTAGGCATTTTTTAATCCACAGGTCCCCAACCTCCATTTACATATATACTTTTTTTAAACACACATAAATACACCTTGTTCTTTTGGTTTCACCTTCTTGGTTATTTAAGCATATACTTACCAGCAAGACTATTTAAATTATATTAATTACTTAATAAAACTACATTTGGATGTGTTCATTTTAAGTTTGAGTAGTCTTGAATATTTTTTCCAGCAAGAACCAAAATAAAATTTACAAAACCACTAATAAAAAAACTACCAATTTTAGAACATTTTAGCTGTAAAAGACCACGCAGACTGCTGATTTATAACCCACTAATGTCGGAACACATCAGTTGCAGCTACTTGACAAAATGGCCCCAGTAAAGTAATCCAGTTTGCTTAGAACAAATGGAGACTAATCCTGCAAAGTCAGACTAATGACTGTTTACCTTGATTATAGCAGTAAGATTAGTCATTCCTATCTACAGATAATGCCTGTACCAAACAATTACAACCCCATTATTGATTGCGTATAGTTCAGATGTTTGATTGTTGTAAAAATAAATAATTCTAGACACAACGATGATTTCAAGTTTGTTTTACATAACCATGCAGTGACCAAAGTATTCCAACTTATGTCACTCAAAACATAATAGTTCTGTAAAGCCAGGTTATTTAAAATGAACAAGCAACACAATTCTGAGTTATTTTCATCCACAGACAGTTCCTACCTCCAACCAGCAGTTACAGCCACTTTGCTGTACACACCTTATCTGATACCTAATACCTCTCAGTTTCTTAGCATAAGAATCAGGGGCAACACTAAAAATGATGAACAAGGGCCCATAATGGGAAAGATTTTAAATATGTTTCATATATATTATAAAGTTGCTAGAATAACATATTTTACATTGGTATGCATTTTCTGAACGTTTTGAAGTCTGAAACTCAAATATATGCCATTATTTAATAACTACAGTCCTCAGTGATGTTTTAGAAAGCCACAAAGTTTAAGGAACAAACCAAAATGTAAGGCACAATCAGGGACAATTTCAATTTAAAAATTTCTAACTTATGTCACAAATGTACACTAGTCCTGTAAAACCAGAAGTGTTAAACTCAGCAAGCAGCAAGAAGGTAAGTTGCTTTAATCCACAGCCAGTTTTCCACCCACCCAGCAATTATAGCCACTTTGCTGATTGTGTATACCTCATATCTGATGGTGACAAAAATGGCCACATAATGTATTTCAACTTTGTTTAACACAAACAGTAGCTCCCTCAGTAGGGTATTCCTTTCCAGTTTGCTTCACTCAAATCATATTAGTAATGCAAATCCAACTCACGATAATTGAGTAACTAACAGCAATCAGCCATATTTCATGTATAACCAGATCCTCATACCCAGGCAAACAATTATAGCTACTTTGTGACACCATCTCAGATGTCCAACAGTAATAAAAATGGAGAGATGAAGAAATTGGCAAGAAAAGGAGAGTAGTACTGTTGCAACTGAAGTCATCCTCAAGTCTAGATGAGTACCTTCATGTGGTGGTCCTTGCTTTTACAATATATCACCAAGACGACACTGCTATATAGACTGTACCTTATCTAGAATATATCATGGAGAGTGGTAGGTTAAAAAAAAAAAAAGACAGGTGGATGCACAAGTCTCAGGATAAAGAAAGTGAGCAATCCTGGTGTGTGCAGTGGTGCCAAGGACTGGCAGTGTAGAATTCTCATGACACGGAAACATTCCTACAATGGGGTAAGGCCAAACTCTGGAGAGGATGGCCCCTCTGTTGTAGAAGGAAATAGTAGTCCAAAAAAACGGACAGGCCAAAACAAAATCATAAAGATGACAGAGTGGACTACTGAGGATGAGGAAAGAAATATATACTGTTACTATTTTTCAAGAAGCCCAGAATTTTCAGATAGAAGATGTTCAGAAAGATTAAGAGAGAAATTAGAGAAAAGAAAAATACTTGCACTAGGAAAAACTGTTAAAAGCTTCAAATGCAAATTAATATAACATTACATAAACAAAGAAACTTTGGGCCACCTGGAAAAAGAAATGACAGAGAAAGTGCAAAAATATAAATAACAAAACCCAGAGATTTTTGAAAGGTATATAAAAGAAACATAGTCATGGGAAAGAAAGAGAGACTTGATATGGTACAATAATTATGCAAAGGAGAAAGCCAAACTAATAAATACAAAAAAATAGCTCCAAACATATGGAAAAGTTCACAATAAAAAAAAGAACACAAAGGGGAATGTAGAACAGAAGATTTGTAAGGTAGAAGTTAAACAAATAGAAACGGAAGTTATGGAATACCTGCAAAGTGAAGGATTTAGTGTAGAAAGTCTAACACAGGTAATATTACAGCATGATGAAACAATGAGTCCTCAAATTAAAGAGAAACGGGAGGAGTGGGAGACATCAGATGAAGAAATATGAACATGGAAAAGAAGAAGAGAGATGATGTAGTTCAATGTTTATACAAATGAGAAAGCAAAACTAATCAAAACAAAAAAGCAGCACCAAAGATATCTAAAAAGAAATACAGACAAAAAATAAGAAAACAAAGGGTGAATGTAGGCAACAGGATTAGTAATGGAGAAGTTAAAGAAACAGAAACTGAAGATATGGATTACCTGTAAAGTGAAGAAAACCCAGTTCAGGTAATGTCTCTGCATGGTGGAACAATCAGTCCCCATACAATGGAGAAACAAGTGGAATGGGAAGCATCTGATCACTTGACACATAATGATGCTCTAGATCTTTCAGTAGCAAACCAGCACAAACGTTCAGCTGGAGCTGCACAGCAAAGGAGAGAACAGGAAATAGTGGCAACTCTTACAGAGGCAATGTTGTGCAGTGATGGGCCAATGAATTCCCATATGAAGGAGCAGCAGATGACATAGGATGTGGCTGAAGAGGATATGTCACAGGAAAATGTTCTGGAACTTTCTGTCGAAGGCACAGGAAACAGAGAGCAAATAATGTACTTACAGTTAAGAAGAAAATTATATAAGGGAAGAGTTCTTGATTTAATAGAGATAGACATATTAAGACTGATGAAAGAAATAGATTGCACAAAGTAAATAAGGCACAAAATGTTAGAAGTCTGATAAAACTGATGAGCACAATAATCAAGACTATTAAGACAACATTCATGTGATATAACAGAATCAATCAAATTAATAACAGAAAGTCTTGCCACAAAACACAGAGCAACAAGGGAAAGGAAGTGAAGAAATAAAATGCTATCATGGAAGCATCAGAGAAAACTATAAAGCAGTCAAGACAAGACGTATCACTGTTAGAAGAATACAGAAGGCAGAAGATCAACAAAAATACTTAAAAGATAGATGTGGTAAAAGCAACACACAGTATCAGAACAGACCAGAATCTATCATACATTACTGCAAATAATAAACTAAAGATATCAGGCAGGCAGAAAAACTTAGAAGATATGCACACATATACAGAGATAAGAAAAGTACAAAATAAGCAATTCATTGATGACTCAAAAAAGTTTTATAGGCTGTGAAAAAAGCAAAAGAAATAAAAACACTACTAAAGAATAAACAGACACATTTTGGAGAAATATTTATCAAGATCCTCTGGAACATAACAAAGATGCTGAATAGATAGAAATTTAAAAGAAACAGTAAGAAGTTCAAAAGTACATGATATGAAATGGGAAGAAGCAATGGCCAGCAAAATTGAAACAAAATTAAGAAAATCTCTTTAATGGAAAACCCCAGGCCGAGATTCAGTAGCTAACTTTTGGCTAAAAGTATTAACATATTTACACAAATATTTAGCCCCAAGTAAGAATTACTTATATGCACATCTTGAACAGACTCCTACCTGGTTAATAACAGGAAAAACAATAATCCTCCTCCTTTAGAAAGAACCTGTAAGCCATTCCAGAAACTATAGACTAATAACTTGCTTTCTAACAATGTAGAGACTATACACTGGAATTGATGTGGACAGAGTATATAGTCATTTAGAAAAAAAAAACTCATTCATGTTAATAGAACAAAAGGATAACAAAAGAAAGTCATACAGAACAAAGGATCATTTGTAGCTAAATAAAGACATAATGGAGAACTGTAAAATGGGAAGAATCTAAATATGACACAGATAGATTACAAAAAAGCATTTGACAGCATCCACATTCATGCATAAAGGAGTGCTTACAGATGTATAAGACACATCCTACATTGATCAATTAAATTACAGTGACCATGAAATGATGGGAAACCACTTTGCAACTAAGCCACAACAAAAGGCAAATTATTATTCCAGGGATAGAAATGAAAAGGGGGATATTCCAGTGTGATTCTTTGTCATTGCTGTTGTTCCATCTTGCCCTTAGCCTTAAGCTGTTTACTTAACAAATTAGGTCTTGGTTACAGTTTGGCTCCCAGAAAACAACCTTGCTTAAAGACATCTCATCTACTTTATGTGGATGACTTAAAATTGTATAGTTCATCATATGAGGAGTTGAAAGCACAACTACAAATGGTTAAAACATTTTCAAATGATAGAAGAATTACATTTTGTCTTGATAAATGTCTAAAAGCAATATTTAAAGCAGGAAAGTTGCAGTACCAAGAAAATATCAATCTAAGACAGGAACATGAGCAGGAAGGAGTGTCTAAATATTTGGGAATTGATGAAGGATTGGAATAAAACATGAACAAATGCAAATAAAACTCAGCAAGAAATACTTCAAAATACTAAAACTAATACTGAAACAGCCTTGACATTTTTTAATTTACAGTTTTGCTGTGATTGACTGGCCCCAAAAGCTATTGGATCAGTTGGACAGAAAAACAAGAAAAATGCTTCATGCTTTTCAACTGATGTATACAAATCAGCATATACCAAGATAAAATATTCCATGAAACTGAGTATATGTATATCTGCAGCCATGGGACTCCATACATATGTACTGACCTCATCAGATATAAACACAGTAAAAGTTCTAAAACATGAGGAGAGGAAGTCTAAGATGACCTCTATGCTTAGTTTAACAGAAGCATTCAGGTGGCAAATGAGAATGGAAATTAGAACACAAGTAGACAAAAATCAGACAACTGAATATGCAAAAAAAAGAAAAGAAAGAATATAAGGAGAAGAATCAGATGAGAAGGAAAGAAATGTGAAAAGCCCATAAATATAGTGACAAGAATAGAGATTGCCTAGAACAACCTCATGTTTATCAGGAATTGACACGGGAATGGTTAAGGAGGAATGAGCTAAAATCAAAGGATGAAAGGTTAGTAATAGCAGTTCAGGATAGTAAAATACATAAACATTGGTTTACAAAGTCCATTGAACATGTCAGAGAAACAGACAAATGTAGGTTATGTAAAAAAGAACTGGAAACAGTCTCATACCTTGTTGCTGGGTGTGATGCACTAAAGGCAGGGGGCTTGTACAGTGAACACAATAATGTGGCAAGATTGTCACACTGGGGAATGTGCAAACACTACAATATAGAAATAGTTGAGAAGCACTGGAAACACAAACCACAAAGCATTACAGAGAATGATGAACTGTATATCACATAGGACCACCCATTACCAACAATTCAAAAAATAGATGCAAGAAAACCAGATATAATAGTTAATGTAAAAAGACAATAATAGCCTTTATCATTGAAACTGCTATACCTAGAGATTACACCATCTCACATACAGAGAGAGACACACAGCATCATAAAATATTAGGATTAAATCCAGAAAAAGAAGTGAATTCCGCTAAAGAATGCTCAGCAGAACAAAAATCAATGTAAATATTGGAAGAGCGTTGCACCACAAGTATTAGTATTTCATCTGAGTGTTCAAAACTTGCTAAAAACTAAAATGACAGAAAGACAGCTTTAAAACAACAGCTTCAGTAACAGGCTTTTACCATATTGAATCCACAATATATAAAATATAGAGCTTTGCTGTTGTAAAAGTCAAGTGGCGTTGTAAATCCACAGCTTTAAAACATGTGGATGTCAAGCTCTATATTTCATATATTGTGGATTCAGTATGGTAAAAGCCTGTTATTGAAGCTGTCTTTTTGCCATTTTGGTTGTTTAGCAAGTTTTGGATACTCAGATGAAATACTAACACCTGTGGTGCAACGATCTTCCAAAATATTAGGATTTTCAGGCATAAACGAGAGCAATATGGAAAATAAATACCCCCACAGTTCCGATAGTAGTAGGAGCAATGGGTCTAATGAAAAATAATCTACAGTCATACTTAGGTATGTTACCAATACATATAACTCCATATAAGTTACAGAAGGAGTCAATTCTGGGCACACTGCGGGTGCTGTGATGTGCACTTTAGCGAACATCAAAGACTAAAACAATACTAAATTCCATTAACTTTAATTTTACCATCATGGCATTAGAAACTCAAAAGATTTGAAGAAATAAAAAAATCAATAAAAAAGATGGCAAAATAATATCAGACTGAACCATAAATGCTACTATATATTTTGGCACTACTATACACAAATACACAGTTGTTGGCCAGTCATAGCAAAGTACTCCTTTCTTGATGTAATCATCCACTGAATGCCTCTATCTATTTTGTCTACTTTCCTGACAGAATTAATAATAACAACAACACCGATAACAAAAAATGTACTTTATGTCACAGTAGCCTGCTGCTGCTCTTTTAAAGGTGAATCTGTGTCAATCCACTATACCCCTTCTCTAGATTTTTAATATTTCTGAGTTCTCTACGTGTTGCTATCCTTATGAATAATGGGAATGGAAGGAACAAAAAGCTTTGGCTGGTTTAGGTACAGTTGCTGTGGGCTGTTTATTTTTTTTTTTTAACTTTAAATAAGTAAATATAGCCCCCTACGCAAAAATTGCCACTGGCCCATAGTCCACCTGGCCAAATGGTATGCATTGCAAGTATACAGAGGTAAATATTTGCAGTGTCATTTAAACCTTTTTTAAAATAAAAAAAAAAATGTGTCTATATATATATATATATATATATATATATATATATATATATATACATATATATATATATATATAAATTTATTATGTGTAACCAATTATGGCTAACTAAAGTAAATTGACTTAGCAGTGCTATACATGGATATTGAGTGTATGGTTATGCCTCCCTCCCCCCATGAGCTTTCCACTTTGGGCAAACACGCAAATGATCCCTACTATAAAGCTTGAGTGATCAGATACTCTGTTCAGAAGTGGATAAACTGCACCATAATCCACAGCCCCCTGCAACAAAATAACTGTTTTTATACATCATGACATTTTTATAGCTTTAATATTGCTAAATTAAACAGAATCTGTAAATAGTCTTATTAATATCCATTCAGTATTCAATAGGTATGATAATGTACCTCATTTTAAATCAGTGGTGATCAAATCAAGAAAAAGTTATTTAATAATACGTTGTATGATATGCTGATCTGTAAGATGCAGTCAAGTTATTGGGTAACTGTACTTTTAGATGCATCTTTTGTGTTTATTAATAGATATATTCTGAATTAAATTGTGTATACTGTACAGTGAATGCACTCATATGATTGACCATGGTTAGAATGTTCAGTGGAATTCAGTATTCAACTCATTATCAAAAGTTTATAAAGGTTATTGTTTAGCATTAACATACAATGGAAATATCAATAAACTATGACTGCCAGCATAGGTAAAAGCAAATTGGGCAGCGCAGTGGTGAAGAGGTTAGTACTCTCACCTCACAGCAAGGGGTTATCTGATTTGATTCTTGGCTGGGATGCCTTCTGTGCAGAGTCTATATGTCCTCCGTGCATTTGAGTGGGTATCCTCCCATATTCTAAAGACATGCGTCTGGAGCCTTTCTCCCAAGGCCTCCACTGAAAATGGGCTCTGTCCCAGTCAGGCACTTTCCTGGTAAATAAATAAATAAAATTACTCATAGGAAAAAGCATCCATCTACAGAAGAAAACAATTGTTTGTCACCCTTATTACACTAGCTGCGAGCTTACATTTAGTTGAAAGGCTTAAAAGTGATATATGTTTACTACTGCCAGTAAACCTTCTTTTGAAATGCTCTGCATGGTTAAACGGTAATTGCAATTGAGCAAGCTCCATGAGCAGTCACATGAAGTCTCATGTGTTGTACATGTGATGCCCACAGTCATGACTGCATGCATGTGCAAAATATCATTTAGCTGTTTCCACTAACCCATACTGGTACATGTAGGTTACACCTTTAAGTAATCTGAATTATAAAACTGCGTAATATAATAAACGGTAAGAAGTAACAGGTGCATGTTGAAAGTCTTGCACAGTAACTGTGGTCCTCAGAAGTGTAGAAATGCAAGTTAATGAGAAAGATAGGGCTGTTGTATCTGAAAGCTTTCCCCATACTTTGAGGATCAGGAATCTTGGAGTAAGCTGGGGTGTCAGGGGAGGGGTACATCTATCCATGTTAGAAGTACAGGAGGGTGGAACTCTCTGTCTGCAGAAATGCTTGAAGGGTATAACAGCCAGTTTTGCAAATTCTCTGTCTTTGTGTCTGAATAACAGTTTATTTTTCATTGTTAGGATTTGCATTACTTGAGTCTTGCACTTCTCACAGGAATCCAGAAACAACAGCATAATTTTTAAATAACACCATTGTACTTTGCTTGTGACATAGACAGAACATGCTTGAAAGACTGATATGTGTCCCAAAGGATCCTCGCACTATGGAATAGGCTCCCAATCCAAGTAAAACAGAGTTCATTCCTGACCCTATTTAAACACAGCCTTGTCAACTGGATAGGAAATTGTACATTTACCCTCTGTCTGGACCCTGTGTATGGGCAAATACCATCCATAAGTATAACTAACACCCCCCTTTACAACTCCTTAGCTATCTGCCTACTAACATGCACCCTGCTTATGATACTTGGAACCAAAATGGTTTGTGGCGCATGGCTAGGCTTGAAAAGGCCTTAGTGGTCATTAGCCTAGTAACAACCAATGATGGTAATACACCATAGCAGAGTTGCGAGACATTTATAACCAGGAGGTGGCTATAGCTGGTCACTTGGGCAGTACCATCATGACCACACAAAAATTCCACAATGGCTAAATTACTCACATCTTGCTGTGCTGTAAACCAATAATAAGTTTCTGGTACGCTTGATTGTAATTACATGGCCTTGCAGTGTTTCCTGTCAAGTATACCAAACATTATTATTGCCTTACAATTTCTTTTAACTTCTTTCAAGCTCTAATCTGCAGTACATAGAATACAGATGCTAACAATTGGGGACCATTTTGTTATTCTAGTCACACATTTTTACAACTTAATGAATAAGTTGAAATTCACTCGTAAATGACATCCTAATTGTTCCTGTATTTCACTTGAATTTCTTTGCATCTGTCCCCTGCATTCTTGATTTTTACCACTGTTTCTGATTTAACATCCTACTCAAAAAGACTAATACATGTATTTACAACCTTTTATGCAAACAGATACTTCCTCATATCACCTTTTGAGTCATCTTTCCTCTGTCTACAGATCATACCTTCTCGCCTCCTCTTTTAAGATGCTGACTATTTGTACAACTCCACTGAGGTACTTAAATGCTCATACTATGTCCCTTATCACCCCCCCCCCCCCCGACTGTATGTATGTATTTGGTTCATTTTCTCTCTCTCTCTCTCCTGGAACAGACCTGGCACCATGCTAATAATGTTCTTTGCAGTGCCTCAGTTTTGTAAACTGTCTTTACATTTGAGGTTGTGCAGAACTACACACAGCATTCCAAATTAGGCCTCAGCAGTTGTCTATATGAAGGAAAAAGAACTTCCCTTTTTCCAACTGCAATTATTTTCTGTACACATTTGGAATTACCCAGCTCTCTTTAAGTTTCACAATGACTACTCACTTCTTATATATAATCAAACCAATGTACAGTACTTTTTTGTGCCAGTATCTCACCTCACATTACATCATCTACCTTTGTTTATGTGATCCATGTGAACTGTTTTGCACTTATTTGTATCCGATCTATGCTGCCACACATTTGAACATTTCTGTAACATTGTGTCGCTTTCTATCTGTCCCACTCTCCGTAGCATCAAAATTTCATAGTAGTTGGGTAATGCTCATAGCTATTAGCCATCAGGGAACAAATAAATCTTAGGAACTAGGTAAATATATTTATGAGACATTTATTTATTTGCCAGGATAGTTTATTGGGCCCATTTTCTATGGAGTCCTGTGGAGAAAAGCTCCAGAAAAATACAAATACATAGTACACATTGTACATACATTACAGATTATCTCACAGGAACACAAAGTAAATATGATAAGAAAAGGTTAACAATGATAGAATACATCAGTATAGTTTGTAAAACAGCAATAAAAAAAACACTTTTGTAAAAAAAAAAAAAAAAAAATAGCAGCATAGGGTAACTCTTAAGTTGTTAGTCAAATAGTTCAATAGAGCTGTGGAACTACAGGAGGCAGTCATGGTGTATATAATTCTAGGAGAGTAGGAAGTGGTGTTACAAGGAATAAGTAGGATGGGAACAGATTAGATGGGATGGGACATATAGTTGATCATGATAATTTCAAATGAGGCAAAGAATACTTTAGCTTACAAACAACATGTTTGTTCCACAGTCGCACTACAAAATAATTCCATCAGCTTTTTTATTCTGGATTGCTAAGTGTTTAATATTATGCCCCCAAATATGATAACAACTTGCTCATCTAAAAGAGAACTGAGACATAACTAATTAACTAATTAGCTGACTAATTAACTAACATTTAAGTGCTAGAAAGACAAAGTATTCTTAATATAAGAGAATACAAGTTTATCTTTATTATCTGTTGTCACAGTTTAGGTGTTCAGGGGTACAATCCTTTTGATTTGATATTTGTATTTTTATTTTAAACATTTATACCTAGAAGGCTATACTGGCAGAGTCAGTCCTGTTAAAAATATTTGTTTCAACTGCTAAGATATGGCCCTTCTTTCCAATCCTTCTCCACTGTCACTAACACAAGCACTGGAGGGGACTGGTCCTGTAATTGGACGCTATGATGCACAACCTATAGCCATCCTTTCTTCAGTATGGATTCCATTAAATCTAACCCTCTTTTATTTGCTGTTTGACAAATTTTTAACCAAGGACACTACCCTGGGACCCACTCCAAGGTAACTAACTTGTATACTGATATTTGCTGAGGCACTGTGCCAAGCACCTTCCTTAAATTATTGGCAGGCCACATTTGCATTGCTCAATGGTCTTATTACTCTGGCAGTCCATTTAAATAAATATATTACATTTCCCCCAGTTTACACTGTTCTACTCCTGCTTTTATATAAAATACATAAAACAATCATCAAATCAGGTAGGCAATTATTTAGACATTCACTTTATGCAGAAATAACTGCATTTGTTTATTGCATTTTATTTCTTTTAATTCACCTAGATGACCATTTATGAAGAAATGCATTTCAGGTAGCCTGGGTTTTTGTATTCTTATAACTCTAGTTAATGCTATCAGTAATAGCTTTTAACTAAGGAATTAAAACATATGAAGCATATGTTTTAAATAATAAAAGATTTTTGCAAACTATTGGTGAGATTTATAAATATATGGGAAATGTAAACAGAGGGCAGACAAACGGCTAGGGAGGGTTAGGGGTACAGGCAGAGTGCCAGTTGCTGATTGACCCAGAGGGATATTTCTAGGATCCAAAAAGTAGTAGCCATGTGTTTGGGTGGCTGGTGACATGGGTTGCACCCACATCTGATACCATGGGCCAGCAAATCCAAAATATGGTGCAGGAGGGGCCGATGTTTACCAATACCTGGTCAAATGTCACCTCCACCACCTGCTCCAGGTCTGACAGAGCCAGTGAGAGGCCATAACTCCC
This sequence comes from Protopterus annectens, assembly GCF_019279795.1. Taxonomy (NCBI): domain Eukaryota; kingdom Metazoa; phylum Chordata; order Ceratodontiformes; family Protopteridae; genus Protopterus; species Protopterus annectens. The sequence goes on along the minus strand of NC_056745.1, from coordinate 1,547,110,944 downwards.
ATGTGCGACTGCTGATGTGCTGCATCTGTGAGATACTAACAACTTACTTAAGGGAGACACACAGGGAAGGGTGCCATTAGTGATGACAAGCCACAGCTGTGCATGATATGTAGGACAGTTGATAACAAAGGTGTGCACTAATCCCACTGTGCTAAAAGTCTCTGCTACAGCTAGCAAAATTCTCCCAACTGCTCTGACTGTGCTGAAAGACAAAAGGGACACAACTCATTACAGAAAGGTGTGAAAGATAAGCAAACAACTTTATATGCACATGACAACTTTACACGTACATGAAAGAAAGCAGAATCCTGAGACGGTGCCCACAGTCTGGAGCAGATGCTACACTACAACAGTTATGCCCAGAGAAGCAGCAGTAGGGAATGTTGTGCACAGACTAAGATGCACTTTAAACTATCACCCTAACATGTGTATATGTAATGCAGCAGAAACTGGCTATGGTGGTTACAACTTTGCACAGGCAAAGCCATGTGCTATACCCCACAAAACAACACAAGTACCACAACAATATAGCTACCAAGAACAAACAGATAACACACATCTGCCCACAGCAATCAATCTGGCACATACTAACATTTGTCAGAGTAAGCAAATTTTAAGAACACCATTTAAAGTAAAAAAACTGCGGTGGTGTTGTTGCGGTAGCGTTGTCGACTCACAGCAAGACACTGTCCGTTCGATTCTCAGCTAAAGCGTCTTCTGTGTGGAGACATGTGTGAAGGGGCATACCTTCGTTGAAGGTTGTGCGTCAGGGCTGGTAACTCAGCACATAAAAATCTTCTACCAATCATTAACGGACCGGAGTTCCACTGTGGCGACCCCTAACCAGGAAAAAGCCAAAAGACACAACAACAACTTAAAGTCAGAAAAAAAGGCTAGAAACTGCAATATGAAATGCAGTGGAAATGTTAGATGCTTACTTTGCTCTTCATGGAGTACCTGTTTTACCTCTGCTTCTCACACCCAGAGATAATACAGTCATGTAAAATCTTACCATAACAGTAGATGTCCTAGTCTTCACTGTTGCAGAATTCTTTACTATAGGGATCCCCCGCCTAGGGCAACCCAATGTTCAGCCAGTATACCAAAGCTTTATGATCTTGTATGCGCCATACATGACATACAGATGCAGTTACCCAGAACTGAATTGCCCCGGTAGAGAACAGTCTCCATAGGACAAAGGAATCTATGCACATCCAGAAGGAGAAAATGCAGAAGAAAAAAAGGGAGACCATCAGCCAGAAGGGAACACAAAATATAAACTAGAGCAAATAAGAGAGGGTTGGAGGGAGGGAGCAAATACTGCAACAGTGAAGAGAAGGACATCTACTGTTATGGTAAGAATTTACATAACTGCACTATGTCCTTCTATATCACTGTTGCAGTATTCTTTACTACTGGGAGGGTACAAAAAGCTTAAGAAACAGAATGGGAGGTGGAAGGCTGAAAAAAGCCCTCAATAAATCCATACAAAATGGCTATAGCAAAACCTGCTTTGACCCTAGAAACCATATCCAGCTTATAATGCTTAATAAAGGTAGGCACTGAAGACCACGTAGAAGCTTTAAGGATGAAATTGGTGTCCAGCCCCTTGAAGAAGGCACTAGAAGAGGCAACAGTCCTACTAGAATGAGCTCTAGCAGAAGTAGACAAAGACTTGCCATGAAAAGAATAACAAAAAGAAATGGCCTTAGATATCCAGGAGGAGATGGCTTGTTTAGAAACAACCAAACCCAGTGTCCAGGGATGAAAAGAAACAAAGAGCTGGTCAGACTTACGATTGGCCTTAGTTTTAAGCAGGAGGATGACAATCAGGAGACTTAGAGGCAGCAACGAATGTGTCTAACAATGCAGCCAACACAGGAGGAACTGCAGAGGGTTAGTAGTATCCACCTGAAGCAACTCATAACATTTCTGAATATCAGACACTTGAGAAGAATCCCACTTAAAGTATTCCATCATCTTGGCAATTGTTTCCGCAAAGGACAATCCCTCGAAAGGAGACTCAGGGCTAATAGACTTCTCCTCATCAGAGCTATAAGTGAAAGGCATCTGTGAAGAATAGGACAAGGACCCCTCATCAGATCCTGAAGCCTCATAAGAGGAATGTGGTTCCTTGGCTATTTAGAAGGGGTACAGGTCCAAGGAGGAGCAGGCACCAAACCCTTTGAGGAGTCTTAAGGACCATCAAGGCAGAAAACAAGCCCTGAGTAAACTCTTGTCATTCCCTTTGAGTATCACTAGGATGGACTGATACATGCGTCATCTTTTGTCTTTTCTTAGAATGGACATCAGTCCTAATAAGTACCGGAAGTGCTGACACTTGCTGAGATTCAGTAAGAGTACCCTGAACCTCCTCCCTGATCAATATCTACAGAATCCCTCTAGGACCATCCAAGATAATCAACCACAGTTCTCCACTGACGTCAAGAGCAGATGCCTGCAAACTCTGAGGATGTGTGAAAAGACAGATCCATGCTGGCCTCCAATGGGGTCATGGCAGAGGAATCTAATGTAGACACCAAACAGCCAACAGAGCTATTACCTGCTTCTAGATGGATGTCCAGTGGAGGCTGGACAGCTAAAGAATCCAGCCAAGACTTCTTGGCCTTCTTCTTACCTAGCGGGAGTAACTCAGGGTTAATGAATTCCTCCATGCTACTCTTGTTTAACTGTTTAAGCCACTGATTTTCAAGATAAACAGCCAGGAAAGTCTTAGGCACAAACACCTTACAGATATTACAAGAGGTATGGTCGTGGGAAGCACCCAAATAAGAGACACTCTTCATGATGATCCTTCTGGGGCATCTGCCTCCCACACTTTGTCCCACAAAAACATTGTAGCCCTGTACGGCTAGGGTGCTCTTAGCGGCCTTGAACTAAGTCTCTGTAAATGCACAAATGTCAGCATCTTCCAGGGTTAGGAGTGCTTCCAGGGAGTGCAGTTTACTGGTTAAACTCCTAGCATTAAGCAGCATGACCTTGAGTTTGTCATGAGTGGATTTATTTTCTTTTCTTTCTCAAACTAGCCAATGGGACAGCCCAAAACTGAGCCCTAGTCCAACAATCCCCAACATAGAAAGGTCTTGTGCTGCACATTTCTGCCACAAGGGTGCAGGAGGGCCTTCCTAATGTAGGATGGCTGGTTTTAGTGCTCAATTTATGCCAAACAGACTAGATTCAGCAGATCTGAATCTAAACTATGCTAAGATATGTAGTACACATAAGTACTAGGATAGCGAAGTGCAGAACAAAAAGGGACAAAGTAGCACAACAGGAAAAAAAAATGAAACGGCAAATCAGTAAAATGCAGTTCAAAAAGTGCAAAGCAAGCTTAACATATAATAAGAACAGCACAAGGAGGAAAAAGGTGTCTTGCAAAAATGTACCAAACTTCCAACTAAGGAGACCAAGGCACCTGGAAGGCTAGTGTACAAAAATCACTCCACGTCGTGCAAGTAGCCCAGCTTATTCAAATACATAAATGCAGAAAAAATATTAATGCTTAACTAAGTCACCGTGTTTTCATCCCTACCACACAGGACGTCATCAGATAATACCAAACCAGAAGAGGTAGCTCTATTTAAACTCATCACGTGGGGGGGGGGGGGGGGGGTTATGGTTGTTTTGTAAACAGTTTTTTTAAGATTTTATGAGGCTTTGTGCGTTCACACACTTTATACATGTTACACTTTATATTTAATTAATTATGACTATGGTTCTAATACTTCACACTGATTTTATAAAAAAAATTTTCTGCATTAATTTTTTTGGCACACAATGTAGGGACTAGTAAATGTAGTTGATTGGTTGATTAATTAATTTGCATTTAATTAAGTCATTAAACCAACTGTGATGGGTTTCAAAACTCTCTGCCTTCATGCATTTTCCGATGTGGAGAACTATAGCTTACACCCCAGTTATGTATGCTGACTCAGAGATTGCTGTACCTTGGAGAGGGGAGAATTCTCCAAGATATAGCAGTTTTAATCTTGGTACATATCCCCTCCAAGAACATTTAAATTTTTGGAAATGCGTTTTGGAATTTGGAATTGAGTTTTGAAGTATGCTGTTTTTAAATATAAATCATGCTTAAACTGCTGAAATTGCTGTACTCACAGTAAGGAGGTTTGAATTTCTAATAGATTGCCATGTGGCCTGCTGTAATAGAACTTCAGTGTGAATGGAAGTAGATTGTCACAGCAGTGAGTCATATCTACATACAGTATGTATCATTTTGAATAATGAAATATATTCTATTAACTTTTTTACATGGGCCACATTAGAGCAATATCTGAAATAATGCTGAAAGATCGGTCGGTGTGCCAGCTGTCAGTAACTGACTAAGTGTGCCTGGGCTATTCAAATATGCATGCCATGATCTGCATCCAGTATGACTGATACTTGTTGGGCATAACCATCACATCTATCATGATCTCACTCCATGTGAAAACTCAGAATTTTTTCACTTTGAGTGCTGCATGCACACAAGTATAGTCAAAATGGACTGTTGTTGCCTTGTGTAAGGGCACTGTAGAAATGCAATTCACTGCTGCCAGTGATCCACCTGTTAATCTAAATAATTTACTTACTGCACACCAGTAGAGGAACCAAAACTGAATCTGATGCAATAGTTGTGTGTTGGTAGCTCCTTGAAGTTTTCAATACACTTGAAAACTAAACAGCTGGACAGGTACATAGCTATAGCTTTAGGATTACTTTGCATACCCATAAATGCATATATGATCTGGCATATGTGTATCTTATGAACATACAGTTATGATTCATATGCAGAACATGGAAAGACAGCAGAGAACAAGACAGCCAGTAGAAGAAGGAAGAAAGGTTGCCTGGACAACATGTAAAGTGATCCACTTTATCCTCACTGTTGATATATTGTTAGTTTCTGCTACACGTGTTCACTTACTCCTCCTTACTGCCTCCCTATTACAGGGGCAGCATCACCAGCATGGAGGTAGAAGTACCACACACGAGAAGGAAGGACTCCTGACATGCCCTGACAGTTCGAAACAACAACACTCCATACCTGGGGCAGCCACAGTACCTACAACTCTAGACTCCCACTGCCTCACCTAAAGAAGACTGATGAACATCTCCTTCCAAGGAAGGTGGCAACCACTATCGATTCCTTACAGACTGCTTGCTGAAACACATTTGTAAATACTTTTTTTAACTCCTAACATCCTTCCTTTGCAGGCTGTGGCTCACCCTTTACCCTCCCCTTCCCTCCTCACTCAATCTCTCAGACCTGTTATAACATGCTTAACTACCTCCCTTCATCTCAACCCCAAATACATATCCAACTGACTTACACCTAGCTTCCTCTCAATACCACATACACTACTCACTCAGTCTGCTCTCTTACTCCTCTACTTTCCTCTTCCATCCCATTAGCCCTTCTAGCTTATTCTACCTTCATATGGAGTATCTGCTTTATATCTGTTTGAGTTTAGTACAATATTTGTATATAAGATTTAGGTATATGAGTTTCTGTTTGAGCTTAGTACTATCTGTATATACAACCTACCTTTATTCCTAGCAGTATGTATTATTTGCTGTTGTATGTATAGTCAATTGTTCTTCATGTACTTTGCTGCTCATTTATTGTTCTGTGGAGCTTTTCTCCCCGGGCCTCCACTGAAAAAGGACCTGTGTCCAGTCGGAATTTCCCGGTAAACAAATGTAAATAAATAAACGAATGAATAAATAACTGGTATCACCGCTCTTCTCATTTCTGTTAACAGTGAATTTATTTTGCGTATACACATGTGGTTACTTGAAGCAACCAAGAGGATGCTTTATGCAGAGATCAAGATTCGGACTCACCTAATGATACCCCTTTCCCACAAAAGATTTGACCCAAGAGGATCCTTATATTACTTGGGGGGGGGGGGGTAGAGGTCCCCCAAAAACTGAGGGAAGACTTTAAAAATCTTTTGGGATATAGGGAAGCCATTCAGATTACTTAAACATGGTCACAAGTAAGCAATGGTGTATTCTGGTATAATGCAATACCTTATGTCATCTGTACAGCTGTGACTGACAGTCTAACTTTGCTCACCAGAAACTATGCCATATGCTACAGGCAGGGGCAAATTTTAGAAGGCTATGAGCACATTATCTGTTGTTTCTGAATCTATGCATGCATGTGCCTTTACCCAACTGTTCTTGCCAGTTTTGTGATATCAGTGCAATTCTGTATACATACCACAATATGCAATATGGGGTAAATGCACAGTATGCCAATCATTGCTATATTGCTTGGTTATCTGTATCACTATCACTACACCTTCATTTCAGGCATGGTTCTTAGGTTAGTACTTCATTTCAGGCATGTTTGTGGTGATGCAGTTAACTTGTTAAATGTAGGTTACCAAATTCCTTTTTGTGCTGTCTTCATTGATATTTTAATGTCACAGGTGTAGCACTAACTGTTTCGCATAGACTGCATATGCAGGCAACATGTGCATCACCATTCACAATCTATGTCTTGTATCCCACTACTGCACTAGTCCTTGCTTTGGGTCCTTATAGATTCTCAGCCTTTCTGCATTACTCAAGTTTGGTTAAATTTTTGTCTGTGAAACTCCATATCCCTGTAACAGTTTAAAGGTTGATTCAACAGACGATATATCTGACTCCTTAACCTGCAAGACTTGTCTTGCAAAGCATCTCTACAGTCCAGCTAGTCTCAGAAAGAAGAGAAAGTGTGTTAAATAGTTTGTGTTTTTACAAAATTGTTCTACACAAGCAGTGGTGCAGCGGTTAACATTGTCACCTCACAGAAAGAGGCTTTCCGGTTCGATTCTCAGCTGGAGCACCTTCTGTGTGGAGTCTGCATATCCTCCCCATGGTCAAGTGAATTTTAAAGACATGCAGGTAGGTGGTTGTGTGAGTGGGTGTGCCTTCTTTGAAGGTTGGGTGCCAGGCTGGCAACTCGACACCGTATCATAAGTGGACCGGTGATTCGCTGTGGCGATCCCTAACTGGGAAAAGCCGAAAGACATTACTTTTGTTCTACAAGAGAAAATCTGTACAAAACTAGTCCATGCCATTTTTTTTTCTCCTCTGACATATTCATAAGGTTTACTATTAGATTTTCGAAGTGAACTCAGTTGACTGTACTGTTGTCGAACACGGAAGTTTGAAAATGGTAATATCGAACACCAAAAGCCAACCTAGGAACGGGTTTTAACATGGGTCGAGATAGGGGAGAAGTTTGTAGTTCGGCAATAACACTGAACACCTATCTCGACCCATGTTAAAACCATTCCTAGGTTGGCTTTTGGTGTTCGATATTACCGTTTTTTAACTTCCATGTTCGACAACAGTACAGTCAACGGAGTACGCTTCGAAACTCTAACAGTAAACTTTTCATAATATTTAAAACAAGGGCCAGAAATCAATGGGGTAGGCAAAAGTACAGTGACCAGTTCATACCTCCTAGGTCATCTAATCACCCTATTCTCCACCCCATTCCCCAAGTCTAGAGTCCAGTAGAAGAGAGAGGACCAGCATTCAAATATGACAGAATAACCTAACTTCCCAATTACAGCTCCTTCCTCCATGTAGTGGCCCCTTTGAGCTTCATGTAGTTCTCCCTGCTGCTGGAAGTGTGCCTTCATATGCTGATTTTTTCAGCCACTGCACATGTACAGTGGCAGTGTGATTGATAGGCTCACAGTCAACTGATGTAACACCCAGTGTTTTTCTCTCTCTCTGTGTCAATCAAGTGGTGAGACAGAGTCATCTCCCTTCCACCAGGATGGCAGAGCTAGCAATGGGTGTTCAACTCCTATCTTTTCCTCACTACATCTTCCAGAGCACCTGCATCATTAATTAGCTAAAGTGTGACAATCACTATTTAAAACTACTTTCAAAATATCTTTCAAAAATATAGAACAATAAACACGTGATCTTCAGTATCGTATGTTCTGTTACACGTGATCTATTAAGTTACTCCTCGCAAGGAATGGCCCTGCCAGCATTACCACTCTCAAAAGAATGTGTTGCTTTACTATATTTATACAAAATTACACACACACACACACACACACAAAATGTGTGTGTGTGTGTGTGTGTGTGTGCGTGCGTGTGCAAACACAGTTTGGTGGTTCTCACTATATAATGTGTCAAAATGTTATAAAACTGATGTGGCATAATATAAAAAATACTGATGTAAACACAATATTATTGTAAACAGTGTAGACTGTACTTCTTTAATACAGGCAGCTCTATCATTGTATTAGGTAGAAGGCATCCCAGAGAAATCACTGTTAATGAGCAATTATTCAATTAAAATGAAGTATAAAAGGAGATCTATAAGCCTGCTAGTGACAGAAACAGGCCTCTCAAAGCAGGGGTAATTTGTGTACGGAACAGCAACTCTGGGCAGTGTTCTGAAGCAAAGACATTTCAAAAATAGCCTAAAGAAGCCTGGTGAAGAAAAAATATTTGTAATGTGTTAAATTAGTATGACAGACTTTTCTTTATGACACTGACAGAAAAAGTCCTTTGTATAACATTATTTACTTCACCTGTATAAACAAGGTAAATCTGCACTATTATATTTCCCTCTGTTCAATAAATCATGGACTGGCAGTCTCTGCTGCATTATGTTATACAATACAAAACTGGAAGAGAATGCAGGCATAACTAGCAATTTTTTTCCATGCCAAAGCGCATCCTGACATACCTCTCAATGCCTGAAAACCTTCTAATTGAGCAAAATTTTTCTTCCTGAACTGAAGAGGCAGCAGCCCTGTTGTAGGGGTTAAAACCCATTTGGTGTACATCTGTGTTGGTTATTAAGCTAAGATGATAACCATGAAGCAACTGCTTCAGACTACTGATGCTGCTGCAACGGGGGGGGGGGGGGGGGGGGCAGATTTACCTCTTAAGCAACTTAACCAAGGAGGAAGATCTCCAGCAGTACCTCATAGCCTTTGAATGGTGCACCCACCAGGATGGATGGGGCCGGGGGGGGGGGGCAGATTTACCTCTTAAGCAACTTAACCAAGGAGGAAGATCTCCAGCAGTACCTCATAGCCTTTGAATGGTGCACCCACCAGGATGGATGGGGCCGGAGTGAGTGGGCTAGAGTCTTCTCAGTCTAATTAACTGAAAAACCTTTACAATTATTCATGGGCATGGAAGGAACTGAATAGCAAGATGATATTAAAGATAAAAAAGCACTGTTTACTTCAGCTGGTGTAATCTCTAACATTCAAATGTGTCATAGCAGAAGCTCTAACAAAATGGTAAGATTTCAATTATGTGATTTTAAAGCATGTATTTAAACTATGATTCGGTCCTGGAGGATCCTTTAAGTATCCATTTTGAAGTTCAGTCTGTCTTCATATTTATATTAGTGAAACATTTCTTATCTTTTTATTACCCAAAACGTAGTGGCTTCCTTTAATATTCTGTCCCTAAATGTCATTAGCTTATCCTGTGCAGTAGAGGTACCACTTACCATTTATGTGCATTCCAGATACTTGCAGTGTTTTCCTCTGAATGGTTTCCATTTACTATGTTTCATAATGATTCTAGTGCAAATGAAGATTCCAGCCCCTTGCCTCCTGAGAAGCACCTAATTATTCCCCACAAATCTGCAGACATTCTACTACTGCATGTGTAAGGGGACATTTGACTGTTGTGTTATTCAATCTACCCTCATTTGCAAGTGTCATTCACAAGTAATCCTGGTTCACAATTCAGCTGACATTCACATGTATAACAATCCTACATAAAATGAGACTATAAAGAAGGAAAAATGTGCTAAGTTGTCCATTATGGGACAAAAAACTGCTTGGTAGTACAAGACAGTATTAAGATTGCATCTACTTACTTAGCGGTTAAACTGTATATTGTGGAGAGAAACAAACTGGTTACAGGATCAATGATGAAAGAACTCTGTACTTTGTGTGTGTGTGTGTGTGTGTGTGTGTGTGTGTGTGTGTGTGTATACCTAAGAGAGAAGATAAATCAGAAATACACACTTTACACAGCCATGTATTAGACTACATTTATTAAGAAACTGAAACATCCATTAATGCCTTTAATATTTCTGGTTTCTTTGCCAGTCCTACAGCCAGTGTCCCACTGCAGTCTTCAGAATCTCGTAGTCCAGCTGACAGAAGTACTCTTACACATTCAACATGCTGACCCGCACAAGCCATATGTAATGCTGTAAGATGAAACAAAACAGTATCAGCATAAAGATCAAAACCTGAGACAAATAACTTAGAAATTTTGTACATGATTCACGATATGCGAATATATTCACAAGAAAAACTTGCTGCAAATTGAAATGTCTCAATTATTTTGGAGATTCTCTCTTCTCAGTTACACAACAAAGATATAGAATGCTATCCTACTAGAAATGTATTTAGGAGGCATTCTCAAAACATTGTGGAAGAAACTACAACAACATAAACAATTCCATTTGTTGGTATATAACAAATGGAACTGTTTATATTCCAGTAATACTGTTACCTCTGATATACCTCAGCCAATAGTTCCTCCTCCATTACCACAGTTCTATTAGAATCAAAAAGCTATGCCAAATCTCCCCTACTCTCCTCATTAGTTTACTACCTCATAATACCAAATACTTCATTACCTTCCGTGCCGCCCCACTAACGAGTTTTTTTTTTTGGGGGGGGGGATACCAGGAATATACTACCAGTCCAGCTATCTGAAATTTTGTAAATAATTATATGTCACTTGAAAATATTAATATGATTTATATAGAATTGTGACACTGCCACCCCAGTTATCTGGAAGTTTGTAAATAATCATATGTCATTTGTGAATATTGATATGATTGGTATGCTTGCCTTACAAATGTAAGAGAACTACATGTTATATACTGAGCTTTAAGAATGTAACCACAGTGTACCCTACTGGAAAAGAACAAAAATGTATATAAACTATATGCCTGTGCAAATGTATGTTTAAATAGTAGAAGCTGGAACATACAGAGTTAACTTGCCTTCAAGAAAATAAGTTGAAAACTAAAGTGTTTTACAATTGTGTTTCACAGTTTCAGTGCAACAAGCAGACACAACGTCTGGAGCTACAGGTTTTCCTATTGTCTTAAAACAGAAATAATAACTAAGTTTCAAATGTAAAAGTGTTTAATTTCTTTTACGACTTCCAGTTCTGAGCAAACTTTTGAGAGATATTTATTTTTCACAGAGAAATATTAATTTTGTTAAGTTTTTGTTAGCCTGGGTACTGAAGGCAGGTGACAAAGAGTGATGTCATCCAGGCTAACCCAGCAGTAATATGGGATATTAATTTAAGAACTCTCTGAGAGAGGGAGGGAGGGCATTTTTGTATCTTGTCTTGGACCTAGAAACATTAATTCAGTACTTCTGCATCTGCCTTGCTCTGCAAGTAAGTCTAGAGTAATCTCTCTCTTAGATACATATAGGAATATAGTAAAGATTAGTTTAGATGTTGTCTGTATTTATTTGAGACTGTCCTGCGATGTTGTTTTAAAATATTTCCTGTGATTCTGAACTCTGTAGTTACTGTGTTGTTTGAGTATTGTCTTGTTGTTTTATTAGCTATTATTAAATATATTTAAACCTTTTAATTGTGGCTGGTTTGTTTAGAGATATTTAAGCTCTTAGAGTACTTGCATATGTATTTAGTGACAATGTACAGGCCACACCTAAATAGTCTTGCTCTTGGTCAGACTACCATTTGGATTAATAATAACATTACACAGTAAGGTTGGGCACCCTTTGGTAAGGGCCTTAAAAGTAGTTAAGTAGTGGCTGGTGGTAGCTGGTACTACCTTATAGTCTGGGCAGAAGGGGGCATAGCTAGTAAACCTGTGCCAGCCTTTCCCAGGTGTGTGTTTGTGTATAAGTCAAACCTCAACGTTTGTCTGTCAGCTACTTGGGCAGGGACATGAAGCACTGGTTGGACAGATAGGGTGCTGGAGGTTTTGGCTTGGCCACTCAGCTGAGATCTCATCCCTATAGTTGTCCCAGTGGAGAGTATTATTGGGGATCTGGAGAAAAAGGGAGAAACCAGCCCCAGACTGACTGTGACCTCTGTGTGCTCTTAAGGGAAATTACACTTTACTGTGTGTGTACTTGTAATCCTCTCAATGTGTACATCCCTCATTGGTGCTAGTGGTGAGGACTGAGACTCCTTGATTACTGGGCCAGTGCAAGGGGCATCACACCTTCTCATACTAATGTACCTATAATCTCTTTACTGCTCTGCCTCTAATACCCACCGCTTCATTAGCTTCTCATACTGCAGCATTCCTACACTTTCAGCAGAATTCTACCATTCTTCGATTACATTTATTTATATGACATTTGTTAACCGGGTTAGTCCATCTGAGCCAATGGCCTGTTTTCAGTGGAGACCTGAGGAGAAAAGTTCCAGCAATACAAACATAAAAAGATAACATAGTAGTTAATATACAAAATCCAAGAAAAACAGTGCAGCAATACAACATAAGCAAAAATTACATATGCAGTAATCAGGTGAAACGAATACCTGTAATAAAAATAAAACAAAATGAAGTAAATACAACTAGTACATTTAACTATTTACAATAATGACATATCTTTCCCAGGTAGCATAATGTAGTATTGTCTAGTGAGCAGATTAGTCATTGAATTATTAGATGTAGACAGGTAGTGAAAAGAAAAAGAAAAGAAAATGCAGATTATACAGGATTTAGGCAAGGGCAGGCTTTTGAGTTCAGAAAGTAGTGCTTGACTTCAGTTTTAAAGGTGCTGGGACTAGTGATGCTACGAATGTGAGGGGGTAGTCTATTTCACACAAGGGACATAGTGTGTTTACAGAAGAGTTTACCGAAATTTTGTTGGGTTTACAGATGTCTAGAAGGTGCTAGTCGGAACTATGAAGAGACCGGGCTGGGGTATAAGGGGATACTAAGGTAGAGAGTGATGGGTAAGGCTAGCAGTCTGTTGAGTAGGGAGTGTGTCAGCTGCAGCTGGGCAGGTAGTAAGAGCTGGGGGAATTATAGCCAATGAAGCCGTTTCAGGGCAAGGAGATGATGGGATTTATAAGGTTGGTTACTGGCGAATCTGGCTATGTTACTGTAAACTTGTTCTAGTGTGGAGAGAAGGTTTGACTGGAGGTGAATTAGGATAGGAATAGAGGAGACATGGAAGGAGACAGGCTTGGGCAAGGGTGAGTTTGGAGTTGGGAGGAAGAAATTTCTTAGTCCTGTAGAGAAGACCCAGTTTCGTGTTAGTTTTTTTGATACAGTGTTGGATATGGATGTCAAATTTGAGTTGGGCATCTGTTACTGTACCCAGTAACTTAGGCTAAACTTTGATGAGAGTGTTATCTAGCGAAGAAATAGTAAAGGTGGATTTAAGGTGTGGAGAGTTTTGTGAAGAAATAGTAGGAGCGTAGGTTTTTTGGGGATGAGTATAGGTTGATGCTCTGTGAGCCCTTTTTTCCACAGATGAGAAGGAGTTTTGGGTGATGGAAAGAAGTTTAGAGATGTTGTCAGCACAAGAGATAAGAGTAGAGTCATCAGTATACTGTATGAGGGAGGACGTGTTGCAGGAGGAGTAAAGATGATTGGTGAAGATGCTGAATAGGAGGGGACAAACACTGAGCTTTGAGGGACAACAGTTTGGATAGGTAGGAAAAGGGAGCAAGCAGATTACCATCTGACAGACTGGAGTTTATTTGATAGATAGCTTGAGAAAGTACAGTTGTGTACATTTACCATAAATGTAGATGTTCGAGTGTATTCACTGTTGCAGTCATCACCTGTGGGTTATCCCTGCTGTGGTAGCCCTTGGCCATCCCGAATACCAGAGTCAAAGTTTTTCTGCATTGGCTGCTGTTGCTTGCTGGCTGACGTCAGGTCGTCAGTGCTATAAAGGAAGGCAGCCGACACCATTACATCTGTTTTTCTTGCCCTAACCAGTCAGAGGTCCACGTAAATATAGTGAAGTGGTCCTGGTGGCTAAAAGCCACCGTTAGAAACTTATGTCTCCCTAAAGAAAGAAGATATAAGGGGGAAGGAGGGTGGGAAACCCCGACTGCAACAGTGAATACACTCGAACATCTACATTTATGGTAAGCGTACACAACTGTACTATGTTCTTCATGTTTCACTGTTGCAGTCATCACCTGAGGGAGGATTCCCAAAGCTGAGGTGGTAGGATTAGCAAGAGACCAAGGAATGGATCAGCATGCCCTGCAGAAATGCAGAGGCAAACCCTGCCCTAGCCTTAGAAAATAGAAGTAGGTGGTAATGCTTGGTAAAGGTATGGACAGAAGTCTGGGTGGCAGCTTCCAGAATGTCCCTGGTGGGAACTCCTCTGAGGAATGCTGTGGAAGTGGAGGCTGCCCTAGTGGAATGGGTTCAAATAGACTTGGGGGGGGGGGGTTCCCATGCAAACTGTAGCAGACATGGATACAGTGTGATATCCATTTGGAAATGGTTTGTTTGGAGATGGGTTTCTCCTCTGCCCCTGGGGCAAAGCTGACAAGAAGTTGGCCTGTTTTCCTGAAGGGTTTAGTACAGTCCAGATAGTATCTGAGCTGTCTGTGCATGTGCAGTGAGTGCAGAATTCTTTCCCCCCTGTTTTGAGGGTTAGGAAAGAAGGTGGGTAGATGTATGGCCTGGTTGAGAGTTACATTAGATACCACCTTGGGCATAAAGGAGGAATTAGTCCTCAGGGAGACCCTGTCTGCATGGAAGATGATGAAGGACTCAATTGCCATCAGAGCCTGAAGTTCTGAAACCCTTCTCACTGAGGTGATAGCCAGGAGAAAGTCTTCCAGGAGAGGTATCTTAGTTCTGCTGAAGCAGCAGGTTTGAAGAGTGGTAAAGGTAGATGTTATGTAGTCCAATTTCGCCTACATTCTTACTCGCGGGTTCGGAGCCGAATATCGGCTCTGACACGGCCAACTGTTCTACTAGCTCAAAGTCTCTCATTGGCTGGGCCAAGCAGGTATCCCATGCTGCACTGCTCCATAACATCAGATCTCATTTGCCGCTCGTGTAGCTAGGACGTGGTCTCGCTTGGCTGTGGCTAAGTACCTTCTCTTTTTTCAATTCTCTTGAGAATTTTGCTATTTTTCAACCACAAAAGCTATTTTAACAGCTATTTTTTCTTGTTGATTGTTTGCTGTGTTTATGTTTGTGTAGTTGGTATCCCTAACTGTTCCAGTGGGCTAGGCCCTTTTGAGTTAGAGGACCTAGTCCTCCTTCTGTGTATTGTTCATTTTAGTACGTTTTTTTGGTTACTGGATCTAAGCTAGCTCTTAGCGTTTCCCCTTGTTGTAGATAGTGTGTTGTGTATTTAAAAGAACCATTTTACTTGGAGGTTCTTTGGTTGCAGTTGTGTAGTGTGATCAGTAGTTTTTCCCGCCCTTGCTGTTTTTTTCTGGCTGGGGCTTTTTTCAGTTCTCCTAACCGGGAAAAGCCAAAAGAAGCACAGCACTGACATATACAATTGTTCCTTAATTCTGTTAACAGAATAAAAAAGTGCTAACCACTTTTTAAAAAAAAGGTCTAATTGTGCAAGATGTCTAAGGATCAGAAGGAACATAAACTGTCCGGTTTTAAAAAATGTTCCAAGTGTAGTTACAAGATGTCCATCAAAGATGGACATTCCGTATGTGTTTATTGCCTAGGAGCAATTCATTTGCAAGAGTCTTGTAGCTTCTGTCATGCCTTCAGTCCGAAGGTGCTCCAGGAGAGGAAAAATAAACTAATATTGAAGGGACTCATGAAACCTTAGTTTGAGGAGTCTTTAGACTCGGCTTCTGGTTCTCAATCCAAGTCTAAAGCTTTGAAGGTGAAAAAAAGATCTCCGGCTCCGTCTGTTTCTTCAGAGCCGCCAGAGAAACTCTCCAAATTGATTCTAGCTCCTCGGCTCCTCTGTCCTTGGAGCCGCTGGAGAAACTCTCCAAACTGACTCTAGCTCCTCGGCTCCTCTGTCCTCGGGGCCGCAGGAGGTATCTGTAGTACTGGAATTGACATCAGCTCCTATTTTATTGGAACCCATTTGGAGCCGGTCGCCCAGTGTTAGGCATGGCTCTCCTGGGAGGAGATCCCAATCTCCCTCCCTGTCCTCCAAATCCTCCAGGCTTTCTGATTTGGATGTCAATAGGGTGGTGCAGAGACTCCTGCAGTCGCCGGTGTTGGCAAAATTATTCTCGGCTCCGACCCAGTCGGCTCCGGAGCCCGTCCCGATGCTTGTATCGATGGTTCCTCCTCCGAGCACTTCCTTGTCTTCGGACCCGGAGTGCTGCGCTCCGAGTGATGTTCTTGTGCCGGCACCCCTTAAGGGTTTATCGGTGCCGACGTCGGCTCCGACCCTGTCGGCTCCGTCCACAGGCTTCGGCACTCGGGTTTCGTCAGTCGGGCCCGAGGGGGATACTTCGGGACACCTGTCGGTTCTGAGCCTCCCTCTCAGCGCATTGGCTCAGGGGATCCCAACCCTGGTCATGGCCTCCGAGGCCCGTCAGTCCTCGGATTCAGGGGGACTGGCCTTCGAGGCCATGTGGAGCGTACTGGCCAGATCGTCAGTTACATCACCCGGATCGGTCATTCCGTCCCCTTCCACCCTGGGCTAGAGCCTCTGATGTCCCCCTATCCATAGATGCCGGAGCCCAAAGGTCTGGGGATACCCCCATGAGCGGTCCCCAACTTTCTGAGGGCCCCTCAGAGTCTGTGGCCCCCAGAAAGAAGATGTGCAAGAGGAAGCACACAGACTCCCAGGACGAGTCTCTCACTTCTGATACCGACCTCGAGGAGTCGGAGGGGTCCCCCATGTTGTGATGACGTCTCTTTCTCCGA
The DNA here is from genome assembly GCF_019279795.1 of Protopterus annectens. NCBI lineage: Eukaryota > Metazoa > Chordata > Ceratodontiformes > Protopteridae > Protopterus > Protopterus annectens. The sequence goes on along the minus strand of NC_056745.1, from coordinate 1,547,094,074 downwards.
CATCCTGGAGATTTTGAGACAGAGAGGTGACTGGCCGTCCAAAACCCCTTCCAAGGAGGAGTCGGTATTCCTCAAGGCCTTTGGTGCTCAACCCTCCGCCTCCTGGGTGTCTCCACCCTTCGACAACCTCTTGGATTTAATCTGTCGAAGGGTGTGGGAGAATCCTGATTCGGTGAAACCTGTACCCAGAAGGCCCAATAAGTTTCTTTCTGCTCCTCCGGGAAAGAGTTTCTGTCCAAAGGGGTTTCTGTAGATGCCATAGTGGTGGCGGCGGCCACACAGAAGGAAGTAGCCGAGACTTCTTCCTCCGTCCATCCTCCTAACAAGGAGTCTAGGACCATGGACTGGTACGGGAAGCATACCTTCTCGTCAGCGACCTTCACCTTATGGTCACTGAACCACCTCTGTCATTTTACTCTGCTCCAGAGAGATCTCCTCAAGGAGTTAGGAGATGCTCTAGCGGGTAACGTACCTGAGGCATTAGCGCACATGGTTAACGGCCAGGTGTCTACCCTCAATTCTATCATCAACAAGTCCATGAGCCTCATATCTTATGCAGCTGAGGGGGCTAGTAGGGCAGCCAGTTCGGTAGCAGCCCTCAGGAGTCAAGCCTGGATGCGCCTGTGTCATTTCGCGGAGGCCTTCAAGTCTTCTTTAACTGACGCTCCCTTTGATGGGTCCTCGCTCTTTGGGACCAAAGTGAAAGACACCCTCACCAGATGCGAGCAAGAGGGAAAGACTCTGTCTGCCGTAGGGGTCCATTTTTCCCTCCCCTCTAGGCCTTACCCCAAGACTCAGAGGGGTGGGAAGATGTGGTTCAAGAAGTCGCAGAAGTTTTTCCCTGCCGCACAAGGTGAGTCCCTCTCCAGAGGCAGAGGAGGGGAAGGTTATTCAGGAAGACGCTGCCCTAGAGACAGAGGAGGCCCCCGCAACTCGGGAGACTGTGATTCCTTTTGCAGTTCTTCCTACCATCGTTCCTGATGTGTTGCCCGACTGTGCTATTCTGGAGGCAGTCGGGGGCCGCATATCGTTATACCCAGAAGCCTGGGAAAGCATCACCCAGGATCGATGGGTGTTACGAATAGTTTCTGGAGGTTATGCCATCCCCTTTTCGTCAGACCCCCCCCCCCCAGTCAGAAAAATCCCGGACGTTCCACCCAGTCAAAGGGATCATGCAGCCTTAGAGGTTTCAAAGCTGCTAAAGAAGGGAGTCATCCAACCTGTCCCCTCAGACCAAATCAGATTAGGGACTTACTTAAGACTCTTTTTGGTGCCGAAAAGGACAGGGAACCTGAGACCCATTCTAGATCTCAGCCGATTAAACCACTATGTTCTGAAGTCCAAGTTCCAAATGGTCACCCTTCTGTCCATTTTTCTGTTGATGGAAAAAGAAGTATGGATGTGCTCCATCAACCTCAAGGATGCTTACTATCATATCAAAATGGACACGGCATCCATGAGTCACCTACGCTTTCGGCTGGGAGCCAGTCATTTTCAGTTTCGTGCCCTGCACTTTGGTCTCACCACAGCCCCCAGGGTGTTCACCAAGTGTTTGGCAGTGGTGTCAGCTCACCTGAGACGTCAAGGATTCCAAGTGTTTCTGTACCTGGATGACTGGCTCCTCACCGCCCCCACCAGGCATCTACTCATCCAAGCCAGGGACGCTACCATTACCCTCTGTCAATGACTTGGAATAACATTGAACTGGGAAAAATCTGCCTTGCTGCCCTCACACTGTGTCACGTTTATAGGTGCAGAGCTAGACACCGTCCAAATGCGAGCCTTCTTGCCACACAAAAGGATCAGAGTATTACAGAATCAGGTTCACGCATTATTACCCCTCAGGAAAGTACAAGTGAGATGGGTTCTTCAGCTTCTGAGCACCATGGCAGCCACCATTATGTTAGTGCCTCTAGCGAGATTACACATGAGGCTTCTTCAATGGCTTCTCTTTGCCCAGTGGTCTCTCCAAAAACTCCCCCTTTCTCACCAGATCCTACTCACAGACCGATGCAAACAGGATCTTGGTTGGTGGCTGTGCTCCACCAATCTGGACGAGGGGAAACATTTGCTCCTCCATCACCTGTCGCCACGGTGACCACGGACACCTCCCAGATGGGGTGCGGGGGGCACTATCTCGGCAGGATGGTCCAAGGCACGTGGCAAGATTACGAGGTACATCTGCACATCAATGTCCTAGAGATGAGAGCGATGTTACTGGTGTTGCGGGCACTTCACAGCTCTCTTCCTCTGGGGACGATTGCGATACACTCGGACAACATGTCCATTGTATGGTATCTAAACAAACAGGGAGGAACCAGATCTTACCCCCTGTGCAGAGAGGCCATGCGAGTGTGGCAGTGGGCTGTGTCTTCCCAACAGTTCCTAGTGGCAACGCACATTCCGGGGAAGGCCAATGTGATAGCAGATAGGCTGAGCAGAGCTATTCTGATGCCTTACGACTGGTCCCTGAACACTCTGGTTGCGGAACAGATATTCAGCAGGTGGGGTCAGCCTTGTTGCGATATTTTTGCCAATCCCCTCAATGCCAAATGCAGCAACTACTTCACCCTGATCCCCCCACAGGGGGAATCACTCAGGGACGCTCTAGTCCACGATTGGCCCTCCGGTCTGCTCTATGCTTTCCCCTCCATTTCCTCTGTTAACAAGAGTGATTCAGAAAGCCCTATCCTTGGGAAGCAATATGATTCTAATTGCCCCACACTGGCCTCGCCAAGTCTGGTTCTCCTTTCTCCATCCATTCGTTGTGGACACTCCTTGGATTCTGGACCCAGTACCAGACCTACTGACACACATGTCGGGACAGTTCCATCCCTCCCTGCGGACCCTCAGGTTGACAGACTGGCTACTCCACTTCCGTCGTTAGTCAGACTTCATTGCTTTTCACCTGAGGTAGTGCACATTTTATCGTCTTCTCATAAGTCTTCGACTAGGACGATTTAGTCCAGCAAATGGAAGAGATTCTCTATTTGGGCTCATGCCCAAGGAATTGACCCATACACAGCCCCAGTTGCTGATGTTTTGGAGTTCTTGTCCATGCTCTTTCAGCAGGGCTCTGTGCCCACCACCATTAAAGTTTTTGTCCTGGAAAACAGCTTTCCTAATAGCCATGACATCAGCCAGACGGGTGTCAGAGATTCAAGCTCTCTCCATCAAACCCCCGTATTTAATTTTTCATAAGGACAGAGTTTCTCTTAGACCTAATCTGTCCTTTCTTCCCAAAGTAACATCTACTATTAATCTCAATCAGTCTATTGAGCTGCCAGTGTTCTTCCCTCAATTCTCGAACAAGGCAGAGTTTAGATTTCATCAACTGGATGTGCACAGACAATTGCGATTCTATCTACACAGGACCAAACACCTATGAAAATCTGACCAATTGTTTTGTTTCCTTTTCAGAAAAGAGAGCGGGATCCCCTATTTCCAAGGTTACCATTTCCAGATGGATTTCGAATTGTATTTCCTTTATTTATTCTTCAGCAGTAAAAAATCTACCGTTCCCCGTCAAGGCTCACTTTACTAGGGCTGTTTCCGCGTCTATGGCATACCATGCCAGACTATCTTTGGATGATATTTGTGCTGCAGCCACATGGGCTTCCCCGCACACTTTTATTGCTCATTACAAACTGGACGTGGCTTCTAGGGGCCGGGCTTCCTTTGGTTCCACAGTCCTCAGGATTATCTTCCTTTGAGCCTCCCAGGATAGAGGTGCTGGGGACGCTGTCCCGCGAGTAAGAATGTAGGTGAGATTGGACTACATAACACCAAGAAGTTATGTACTCACCATAACATTCGATGTATGTAGTCCATCTTGCCTCACATTCTTACGTACCATCCCACCTGCCCCCTTCCTGGAGGATCTGGAGGTTAGGATTGGTGCCAGAGTACCCTTCAATAGTAGTTTGTTTTTTCTTACCCTCCTTGATAGTGTTCTACCTTATTGGGTTGTTGTTATGCATGAGGTGTGATTGTGGGGTTCGCAGCAAACTAGATCTGGGGTTAAGGAGCAGTGCAGCATGGGGTACCTGCTTGGCCCAGCCAATGAGAGACTTCGAGCTAGTAGAAAAGTTGGCCTAGTCGGAGCCGATATTTGGCTCCGAACCAGCGAGTAAGAATGTGAGGCAAGATGGACTACATACATCGAACGTTATGGTGAATACATAACTTCTTGTTTTTCCAAAATATAATTCAGGTCCCAGGCTGGAGTGGGTGGCCTTCTGGGAGGTCTGATATTAGAAGCCCCTCTGAGGAATTGTTTTATCAAAGGAAAGGAAAACGGGCTGTTCTGTATCAAAATGAGCTGAAATGGCTGAGGCGTGGATTTTAACAGAGGAGAAGGAGAGGCCAGTATTAAGTAGCAACGCTAGGTAGTCCAGGATAAGAGGGATGGGAGATTGTGAGGTATTGCCCCCTCTGGACTGGCTACAGAAGCAGAATCTTTTCCATTTCCTGCATAAGATGTTCTGGTGCTGGGCTTTCTGGCCTCTGTGATAATGTCTAGGACCTGTTTGCTTAACAGGGGCCCCTTGTTTGCCTTTAGAGTATTAGCCCTGCTGATAGTTTGAGTGCACAGTAAGGGGTACCAATGTTGTCTGGGCCAATCTGGAGCAGTGAGGATGGCCTTTGGTCTCTCCTCCCTTATTTTGATCAGCACCCTGGGGATAAGAGGCAGAGGAGGGAATGCTTACACAGAGTGTTCCAGGGGAAGGTCAAGGCATCCACCTTCCATGCTAGGTGGTGATACTCCCTGGTACAAAATTATTTCAGCTGATGGTTGGGATGTGAAGCAAAAAGATCCACCTCCGGAGTCCCCCACACCAGAGTGATTTGTAAAAAGATTTTTCTGTGGAGCTGCCATCCAATAAGCTTCTGCTTAAGTGGTCTGCCAGGGTGTTGTTGATCCATGGTAGGTATTGTGCTTCCAGGTGTAGTCCCATGGAAGAGGCTGCCAGCCAGAGGTTCATGGCTAGCCTGCAGAGAGGGTAAGAATGGTAACCTCCCTGTTTGTTGATGTACCACATTACTGTGGTGCTGTCTGTTTTGATAAGGAGAACCCCTGGCTTGAGATGGGGTTTGAAGGATGTCAGAGTATTTTGTACTGCCATCATTTCCTTCTGGTTGATGTGTAAGGGAAGGTGCTGGGCATCCCAAAGACCTTGGGTGCACCTGCCTTCTAGGTGAGCGCCCCAAGCTATGTTTGAGGTGTCAGTGGTAATGGTCTGCCCAGTTGGGCAGAGGGAGAAGGGAAGACCCTTGTTCTGGGCACAGGCCCCTGCCCACCAGAGAAACTCAGCCCTTATGCTGGGGATCAGAGGTAGAGAGGTCTCTAGAGGCTGACAGTGCTGACACCAGAGGTTCTTTAGGTACCAGAAATTTTTCTCATGTGAAGCCTGGCCAGAGGAATTAAAAGGATGCAAGATGCCATGTACCCCAAGGCTTGCAGGAACTTCCTCACAATGCGGTGAATTCTGGAAGCCAGCTGGGTAAAATAGAGAGACAGGAAGCTCTGTTTTTTCTGGGGATAGGAAGGCCATTTGGAATGCTGTGTCCAGCAGTGCTCCCCCCAAAAAATGATCTTCCTGGAGGGTGTTTGCCTTGATTTCTTCTCATTGATGGTGTACCCTAAGGAGGTTAGGAGGGTTTTGACAAAGAGGAGGTCCCTGAGAAGCTTTTCTTTGCAATCTGCCTGAATGAGAAAGCCATCCAGATAAGGGTAAATTTGTATATTTCTCTGTCTGCAAAAGGCTATGGCTGGGGCTAAGCATTTGGTGAATACCCTGGGAGCAGTGTATAAGCCGAATGGTAGCACAGAGAACTGAAAGTGTTGTGAGCCTGCTCTGAAACTAAGGAATTTCCTGCAGGATTCCCTTATGGGGATGTAGTGGTAGGCATCTTTTAGATCTAGGGTAACTAACCAGGCATTTTTTTGTCAGCATAGGCAGCAGCTGCTGCAAAGTTAGAATTTTGAATCTGAGGACCACTAAGAAGGTGTTCAGAATGGATAGATCCAGGATGGGGCAACAAGTTTCCTCTTTTCTGGGAACAAGGAATAGTCTGGAATAAAAGCCTTTGCCTGTTTGATCTGAGGACAGGTTCTACTGCCCCTTGGGATATGAGAGTTTGGACTTGTTTCAATGCCTCTCCCCACTGATTTGGAGGCAAGTCTGGGCACTCTCTTGGAATTTTGTGGTTCGTTGAAGAAGAATTTGTATCCCTGAGAAATGAACTTTAAGACCCATTGGTCCTTTGTTACAGAAAGCAAATTCTCTTTACATAGGGACAGTCTTCCTCATAGTTTTTGGTGAGTGAAAAGAAGGCATGGGGTGGGGGGGGTAATTGAGAGTTTTTGCCATAGAGGGGTGGCTTAGAACTCCCTGCCTTGGGAGTGGAAGTTGTCCGCTGTTTGGTTCTCTGCTATGCCTGGGATAGGAGTCTGGGTGGTCTGTCCCTGCAGGGCTTACCTTGCCCCTGTCTGCTAGGTGCAGGAAATGACCAGGGAAAATTCCTGCTGAACCTAGGAGGTTGTACCTGAAGGAAATCTTTGACTGTTTGCATAAATGTTGCTTTGTCTTCCATCTTTTAAGCACCTCTTCTATTTTTACTCCAAACAAGCAGTCCTTATCCAAGGGTGCATCAAGTAATTTAAATTTGACATGATCACTGAGAGGTTGTTCCTTCACCCATGCATGTTTCCTAATGACAGATCCTGACACTGCTGCCCTGCTTGAGGCTTCTAGGGTGTCATATCCACAGTTTAAAGAGTGTTTAGCCACTTGGCAAGTAGAGTGCAATAAGTCTGCTAACTCTTTTGAATTGGCACAGTCAGAAAAGGTTGAAACCTTCTGTTTTAATAGTTCCAAAGTGTGTTGTTGATATTTTAACATGTGGAACTGACAGTTGAGTGCTCTGATAGCTAAGGTTGCAGAGGTGTATACATTTTTACCCCGTCTGTCCAGAGCTCTGGAGTCCTTGTCAGAAGGAGTAGGTTTCTTTGCAGAACTAGCCTTAGCTCCTTTTGGTCCCTGTGTAATGACCTCCAGGTCTGCAGTAGGATTTCTGAACAGGTATTGGTGAGAATCTGGTACTCTGTAATACCTGTCAGGTTTTCTGGGAGCAGGTGGTAGGGCGTCAGGAGTTAAAGCTAGATTCCTGGAAGACATCATCAACTATCTCTAAGACAGGGGGGTTGGCCAAGGGTCTGTGCTGGGGCAGGTCTAGAAATTCTCTTAGTCTTTTCTTAGATTGAGGGAAGTCCTGGGTTTCCCAGTGGAAATGTTCCCCGAGGGTGTGAATGGTTTCCCCAAAAGAAAGATCTTCTGGTGGGGAGGCAAGAGGAATGGATTCCTCTGCATCTGAATCCTCATAAGCAGTAAGAGGTTGTTGTTCCTCTTCAAAATCTGAAAAATCAGACTCCTCAAAATCCTGTTCTGTCAGTATTTCAGGGGAAGGGTCCCTTTTCCTTTTAGAAGGTGCGGCTTGACTACCCCTAATAAGGGTGATAACATCTTCTACCATTTTAAGCATTTGAGTCTGGGGTGGTAGAGCAGGGGTAAAATGGTGGCTAGAGGTAGTTTCCTAGGAGTGGCCTTGCCTCTCGGCCTAAGAGTATCCATTGGTCTGAGAGAAACGGGTAGTCAGAGGAGAAGACTTTTTTTGTCTAGATTCAGTAGTGTGAAAAGCCTCCTCGGAAGCCAGTGCCTGTATCGTGGCTCTGGACCCAACTGAGGCAGAGACAACCAAAGGCTTGGAAGACAAAGAAAATTTCTGTGGCATGCCAGACCCCAAAAGGGTCCAGTAGAGGCCTGCAAAGGTATCAAATTGGGCATCAGGGACTGCGAAAGTGCCTCACTGAATTCCGGAGAACTGATGACCTGCTTAGCAGTAGAGTCATCGGAAGGCTTAGACTTGTGTGGTCTGTCTCTGTCTTTGTCCTTACATTTTTTTGGAATGTCTACAGATTGCTGGCTGACCGATGCCATTTCAGAATGTGAAGGTGGAAGACGAAAATACCTGGCTACAAAAAGAGCTCTATGATGAATGGTTCTCGCATTAAAGAGGGCACAGAACCGCAATGGGGAACGTCGTGTTCTGGGCCAAAACAAGTGACGCAGTATGAATGGAAGTCTCGGTGTGGTATTTGCTTTCCACAGGAGAGACAAATGTTAACTTTTTCAAACATCGGCTGGTGCAAGAAAAAAGGATCCCCAATGGGGTACTTAGCTTTAGACGTTTTCAGCTGTAATTCAAACTCTGGTAGCGACCGACCAGCACACTTGTGAACTGCTTCTGCTACGGGCTCCATGGCAAGAAAGACTAATGTAATGGCATTGGCTGCCTTCCTTAATAGCACTGACAACCTGATGTCAGCCAGCAAGCGACAGAAGCTGACGCAAAAAAAAATTTACTCTGGTATTCGGGCTGGCCGAGGGCTACCACAGCAGGGATAACCCACAGGTGATGACTGCAACAGTGAAACACGAAGAACATTCAGTGAAAAGTAGAGGGGGAGTAAGATCATTAAGCTTAGTAAGTAGTTTGGAATGGGAAACAGTACTGAAAGCTTTGGAGAGGTCAAGAAAGAGGCAAGAAATGAGGAGGTTTTGTCCCTGGCTTCAGCAACAGTGTGAGTGAAGGACAGGAGGGAAGTGGAGGTGCTGCTGTGTGGACTAAAGCCATGTTGAGTGGGGGTCAGAAGATTTTCATTAATAAGGTGAGTTAAAAGCTGATTGTGTATACATTTTTCGAGGATTTTGGATAGAGCAGATAGGATGGCAGTGGGTCTGTAGTTAAGATGGCTCAGTGGAGTTACTTCCTTTGTGAAGTGGAATGGTATAGAAAGATTTCCAAATGTAGGTGACAGTTGACTCTTGGATATATCTATTTATTAGGATAGAGACAGGATAGGCTATGGAATGAGCAGAAAGTTTAAGAAAGAGGGCAGGGAGGTTATCGGTAGAGGGAAAACAAGGTTTCAGTTTTAGTAGAAGTGATTTGATGTATGCTGTAGAGATGGAGTTGTACTGAGTGTGGTATGAATGGTGTGAGGGTGGTTATGGCTTTGGGAGGGTTGGGTAAGTTTTTGAATAGATTCGATGAAGTGGGTATTAAGTAACGTGGCAGTTTCTAAGGGAGAATTATTAGGGTAGGACTGGGGGTGGTAGGTTGACCTGGACTGCTTACATAACCCCTTCACCTCCAATTGCTTCCTCAAATAAAATCTCATACCCACTTTGGAATTTTGTTACTCTATACTGAACTAATGTGTTGTATTTTCCTTAAGACCTCATTAGATCCAAATATAGTGAAAGTTTTAAAACATGAGGAGAAGAACTCTAAGATGACTTTTCAGCTTAGTTTATCATAACTATTTCGGTGTCAAGTGGGAATGGAAATCAAACCAGATGTAGACAAAAATCAGACAGCAACTGAATGTGCCTAAAAACAAAAGAAAGAACATGAGTGAAGGACCAGGTGGGAAGGAAGAAAATGTGGAAAAGGTATAAATATTGTAGCTAGTACAGAGATCCCCCAGAACAACAACCTCATGGTGATCAGAAAATGATGCAGGAATTGTTAAGGAAAGGTGAACGCAGTGGTGCAGTGGTCAGAGTTGTTACCTCACAGCAAGAGGTTCTCTGGTTCGATTCTCAGCTGGGATGCCTTCTGTGCAGAGTCTGCATATCCTCTCTGTGTTTGCGTGGGTTTCCTCCAGGTGCTCCTGTTTCCTCCCACATTCTAAAGACATGCGTCTGGAGCATTTCTGCCTGGGCCTCTGCTGAAAATGGGCTCTGTCACAGTTGGACTTTCCTGGTACACAAATGTTAAATAAATAAATAACACAATAAAATAAAAATAGATGGAAGGTTAAGAATGGTGGCCCTGGATAGCGGACTACATACATGGTTTATAAAGTCCATTGAACATGTGGAAGAAACAGAGAAATGCAGGTACTGTACAAAAGAACTGGAAACAGTTGCACATCTTGGTGCTGGGTTTGACACACTCATGGCAGAGGGCCTGCATGCTGAAAGGGAAAACAATGTGTCAAGACTGTTGCACTGGGGATTGTGCAAACACTAGAATATACAGTAGTTGAGAAGCATTGAAAACATGAACCACAAAGCATTATTGATAGTGATGACGTTTGGCTCACATGGGATAACTCAATACCAACAGCTGAAAAAACAGATGTGAGTAAATCAGATATAGTAGTCTAGGAAAATAGACAAAAATAGCATTGAACACTGTAACTGCTACACCTAATGATTAAAGTGTCTTATGTACTGAGACACACAAAGTCATAAAATTTCAGGATTTGCAGACAGAAATGAGAGCAATGTGGAGGAAGGATACCTAGAGAATTCCAATAGTTGTAGGAACAACAGGTCTAATAAAAAAGTATTTACTGTAATATTTAAATATATCAGTACATCTAACTCCACAGAAATTACAGCAGGAGTCAATTCTGGGGACATTGTAGGTGCTGTGACTAGTACTTTTGGCTAACATTAAGGAACTTTATTTATACCATGACTTGGGAATGGATATCATTCCCCTCATGGTATTAGACACGCAAAAGTCTTTGAAAAATTAAACTGATCAAAAAGTACAGTTTTGTACCTACCATAAATGTAGATGTTCGAAGATCCACATTGCTGCAGTCCTTACACTTGGGTAGTCCGCTGTCCTCGGTCGGCCCGAATATCAAAGTATAAGGCTGACGTCGGTCAAGGCACATTAGACTGACATCAGGACGTCAGGGTACAAATGTGCATGACCGACGTCATATCCTCAGTCTTTTCTTGCCCCAGATGTCAGAAGACCCTAAAAGAAAGGTCAAAACCAAAAGACAGCAAACAACCAACCAACCACCCTAGCACTAATAATATATACCATATATACAATATACACAATATATACAACCCAACCCACACAACCGCCTCTAACTACAGAGGGGAAGGAGGGAGGGTAAATTGGACTGCAGCAATGTGGATCTTCGAACATCTACATTTATGGTAGGTACAAAACTGTACTATGTTCTTCATCTCACATTGCTGCAGTCCTTACACTTGGGTAGAATCCCAAAGCAGAGGTAAGGGAGGATGGCAAAACTATAGAGAAGCAGGAGCTGCCAAAATGCCCTGTAAAACAGCAGTGGCAAAACCAGCCCTAGATTTAGAGTAAAGTGGAAGGTGATAATGCTTAGAGAAAGTATGCACTGAACTCCCAAGTAGCTGCCTCCAAAATATCTTTAGTTGCCACCCCCCTTAAAAAAGCTGTCGAAGTGGCAGTAGCCCTAGTGGAATGAGGCCTAATCCCAGCTGGAATCTCCTTGCCATGATGGGAATAACAGAAAGCAATGCAAAACCCAATCCACTTAGAAATAGTTTGTTTTGACACAGGCTTGCCCTGAGAACTCAAAGCAAAAGAAACAAATAACTGCTGAGACTGCCTGAACCCTTTAGTTCTGTTCAAATAATATCGCAGCTGCCTGTGTACATCTAAAGTGTGCAAAATCTTTTCCCCTTTATTTTGGGGATTTGCATAAAAAGTAGGCAAATGAATAGTTTGGTTTAAAGCCACACTAGAAACCACTTTAGGCATAAAGGAAGGATTAGTACGCAAAGATACCCTATCCTTATGGAAAATTAAGAAAGGCTCAACCGCCATAAGGGCCTGCAATTCAGAAACCCTTCTTGCAGAGGTAATGGCCAACAAAAAGCAGTCTTCCATGATAAATATTTCAACTCGGTAGTAGCTGCAGGCTCAAAAGGTTGTAGAGTGAGTTTCTCCAACACAAAATTGAGATCCCAAGCAGGAGTAGGAGCTCTACGTGGGGGTCTTATATTCTTTGCCCCTCTAAGAAATTGCTTGAACAAAGGATGAGAAAACAATGGTGGGTCACAATCATAGTGAGCGAAATTGCTGCAGCATGAACCTTAATAGAAGAGAAGGACAAACCTTTGTCCAGTAACTCAGTAAGATATTGAAGAGCCATACTTAAATTAGGCTCAGAAACATCAAAATCCTTTGCTGCACTCCAAAATAAAAATCTCTTCCATTTATCTGCGTACACTTTCCTTGTACTAGGCCTTCTAGCTTCCAAAATAACATTCAAAACTTGCTGTGGAAGTTGAGACCTTCCATGGTTCAAAACAGAATATGCCAGGCTGTTAGGTGAAGAGAGTGAAGCTTGACATTGAGTAAATGACTGTCCTCCTGAGACAACAGGTGTGGAATCGAAGGCAAAGGCCATGGAGGCTCCCGTACCAGACTTCTCAGTAATGGGTACCAGTGCTGTCGAGGCCAATTTGGAGCTATTAAAATCATCTCTGGCTTGTCCTGTCTGACCTTTAAAAGTACCTTTGGGAGGAGAGGCAGAGGTGGAAAGGCATACACATGAAGATTGCTCCAATTGAAGGAAAGAGCATCCACTTTCCAAGCTGTGGGATGAAACCTTTTCGTGCAAAACTTTGGCAGCTGGTGGTTTAGTGGAGAAGCGAACAGATCTATGTCTGGAGTTCCCCATGACACTGTCAATTTCTGAAATACATGAGGATCCAATTTCCACTCGTGGGGATCCATAATTCGTCTGCTCAACACATCTGCTAAGGAGTTCTGTGCTCCCGGCAGAAACCTTGCCTGAAGATGTAACTGTAAACTGAGAGCAGTCTCCCACAAAATCATTGCTTGCCTGCATAGAGGATAAGAATGTGTTCCCCTTGCTTGTTGATGTACCACATGACAGTTGTGTTGTCTGTTAGAATCAACACCTGCCCTGGAAGAAGTAAATCCTTGAAAGCTATTAATGCAAACTGGACTGCTAACATCTCCTTCAAGTTGATATGTAGATGTTGTAGTCTGGCAGGCCACCTGTCTTGTATCCACTTCCCATTTAGATGAGCTCCCCAAGCTTTGTCTGAGGCATCTGTCGTTAGAATCTGACTCGCCTCTGGCGGGTCACAGAGAGTCCCTTGTTTAGGTGACATTCCTGAGCCCACCACAAAAATTCCTTTTGAATGCAAGGTATTATTTGAATGACAGTGTCCAAATCCTGGCAGTGCTGTGTCCATACGTTTTGAGATACCATTGTAGCTTCCTCATATGCAGTTTGGCATTGGGAAGCACCAGAATACAAGATGCCATGAACCCCAAGGCTTGAAGGACTGTCCTTGCAGTCAGCCTGGACTGATGAGACAATTGATGAAAGTAAAGGGAAAGATTCTTTTGTTTGTCCGGGGTCAAAAGGCCATCTGGGATGCTGTATTCAGTCTTACACCCAGAAAGCACATGTCCTGAGAGGGTACTAGACTGGACTTTATTTCGTTCACAGAATACCCCAGGCATCTTAGCACTGCTATCACATATTCCAAATGATGAAGAAGCTCGTCCTTCCTTGAGCCAGAATCAGGCAATCGTCCAAATAAGGATAGATCTGTATTCCTTTTAGCCTGAAGAAAGCTATCACTGGAGCCAGAACTTTCGTGAACACTCTGGGCGCAGTAGATAAGCCAAAGGGCAATGCAGAGAACTGATAATGAGAAGTCCCAGCCCGAAAACGCAGATACTTTCTGCAACTCAGTCTGATAGGAACATGAAGGTAAGCCTCCTTGAGATCCAAAGTTACCATCCAATGATCTTTGCCCAGCAGAGGTAAAAGCTGCTGTAACGTCAACATTTTGAACTTGGGAATGTCCAGATAAGTGTTGAGGATAGATAAATCCAAAATTGGTCTCCACGTGTTCCCCTTCTTTGGTACTAGGAACAGGCGAGAATAAAATCCTAGGCCCACTTCTGGTATAGGGACCGGTTGTATGGCCCCTATTTGAAGTAACAGAGAAATTTGTTTGTGAGCCTCTATTCTTTGCTGAGGAGGAACGTCTGGCATGCCTTTGAAAGGAGGCAAGGTATGGAAATAAAACCTGTAACCTTGGTGTATGATATCCAATACCCATCTGTCTTGGGTAATTAAACTCCAATTTTCCTTGAAAAGTGCCAACCTTCCTCCCAAAGGTGCTGCCAGACGAGAAGGCTCTGGCAGCTGAAAAGGTAGGTCATTGGGTCTGTTTACGAAAGGACTGACCCCTGCCCTCACCCGAAGACTGTGCAGGTGAACTCCCTGTTCTAGGCCTGAAAGAGCCCTGAGCTCTGCCCCTACCACGTCTAGATCTACCCCTAGACTGGGAATCATAAGAAGGATACGTCCACCCCTTGGTAGGCCAATTTCTACTAAACTTGGAGGCTGAACCTGCAAAAAATCTTTAACAGTCTGCATAGACTTAGCCTTGTCTTCCATTTTCTTTAAGACTGCCTCAACAGGTGAACCAAACAACACATCAGATTGTAAAGGAGCATCTAAAATCCGTGTCTTAACATGGTCAGACAAATTCTGATCCCTCAGCCAGGCGTGCCTGCGAAGAACTGACCCAGTGGCAGCCACCCTAGACGAGGCCTGTACAGCATCAAAACCACATTGCAAAGAATGCTTACCCACCTGTTCAGAAACATGTACTAAATCTTGTAACTCTTTACACTCAATACCTTCCGCCAGAGCATCTACCTTAGACTTCAATTGAGAAAGTAGATAGTTTTGGTATTTCAACATGTGAAACTGGCAATTCAAAGCCCTCATAGCTAGGGTGGAAGAAGTATAGACTTTCTTTCCCCATCTATCCAAAGCCCTGGCTTCTTTATCTGGAGGAACCGGATTTTTAACAACAGAAGCCTTAACACCCTTAGGCCCCTGACTAACAGTTTCTGGGTCCGCCCTAGGACTCTTAAAAAGATACTTATGAGCTTCAGGCACCCTGTAATACCTATCCGCTTTAACAGGAGCAGGAGGCAAAGAATCAGGATTAAGAGAAGCCTCTGCAAACACATCTTCCACAACATCCAGAACAGGAGGTATAGCCAAAGGCCTATGCTGGGTCCTGACCTTCCCACTTAAAATGCTCCCTCATGGAATGAAGAGTCTCTGAAAAAGAAAAATCTTCAGGAGGAGAAGCAGAAGGAGTAGAATCATCCACATCAGAATCAGAATAAGGAGAATACTCCTGCAAGTCTTCAGCCGAAGACTCTGAAACATCCGAAGCCTGCTCAAAACTCCCCAACTCAGGTTCCACCCTAGATCTCTTATCAGGAGGGGGCAAAGAACCTCTAATCAAAGTAATCAAATCTTCTGCCATTTTAAGCATATGCTTCTTGGGCACAGAACCTGAAGAACTAGGGGTGACACCAACTGAAGCTAAACCTGGCCTGCCTCTGGGAGAAGCCTTGGAAACAGAAGGAGAGGGCCTAACCACCCTAGGAAGGGAAGGGAGTACAGTAACCTGGGAAGCCCCTTCAGCCTGACCTGCCTCCTGAGAGGCCACATCCTGCAATAACAAAGTCTCCCCCTGGGACTCCAGAGAAACCTCCGGCGGAACCCCCGGCTCCACCGACACCTCTAAAGAACCGGCGTCCGGTACGGACGGTTCTTCTTGCCTAGGCTTAGCTGCTTTGTCCTTGCGCTTCTTCGAAGAAGCGGGCGTCGGAGCATCCGACGGCATATTATAATTGCACCGCTTCCCGAAGACTAACCTTGCACAATCTAACCTTCTCTTAATAGTGCGCTTATTGAATCTAGCACAAAAGCGACACCCAACAACGTCGTGCTCAGGCCCTAAGCAAGGAATACACAAAGTATGATAATCTCTATGCGGTATCTGTTTCCCACAAGAAATACAGTTATTCACTTTTTCTGACATCCGGTAAACCACTGAGGCAAGAAAAAACTAAAATATTCCCCAACGGGGTACTTAGCCAACTTTGACTCGGTCTGAAACTCCGAATTCGAAAAATTTCAGAACGCCAACCGGCACTTGCAACGCTGCTTCTGCATCGGACCATGCGGCAAAAAAGACTGAGGATATGACGTCGGTCATGCGCATTTGTACCCTGACGTCCTGATGTCAGTCTAATGCGCCTTGACCGACGTCAGCCTTATACTTTGATATTCGGGCCGACCGAGGACAGCGGACTACCCAAGTGTAAGGACTGCAGCAATGTGAGATGAAGAACATCCATTTCTTATAAATTTGTGCTGCAAAGCTACAGCTTCTGCCTACCTGCTCTTTAAGCTTCCTAATCTCCTCTCAGTGCAAAGCTGTAAACTAGAGCAATGTTGTAGCATAATAGCCACAACTGTTGCTAATCTCCCAGGTAGAGCACACAGCTTTGTAGCCCTCATTTACCTCTGGTGGATGAAAGTACCACACTCATTCAAGTACTCGCAGCTAAAAATAGCTCACAAGATATTCTACCATTCAGATACGTGCCCATCTATAAGCTCACTACTTCAATGGTACTGCCCCCAAAAATGTCTTTGTTCAAGTGACAAAGTACTCAACACCACAGAGAAATATCACAACTCATACGGTGACTCCCTTTATAACTATATTTCTAAACTTTGAATATTCCTTCCTCATTCAGACTGATCCCCAACTCCAGCAACTTCAAGTCAAGCCTAAACCAATTCCTCGTGGACTCATGGCTCTATTCTTATCACACCTCCCAGGATGACCTATAGTAATCCTACAGTATTGTTCTCCTAAACATTAATCCTTTTCAATTTATTTTATTCATCTATAGATGAAAGTTCTATTGGGATACAGTGTGAATTACATCAACATACTACCTGCAATCCATCCCTATCCAGACCCTCTACTAAACTAGTACAGTATTTTTCACTTACATTTCCTTTTCCCCGCAATACCTATTAACCTCCATACATAATATCACCTATAGTACCATTATATAAACTTATTTTCCTTTCTGCCTATACTTAACCATCACATACATTTGTCCTAACATATTCCACCATCTACTATTCCATCTTGCCTCATCAATTATCACTCACTAAATGTGAACATTAACTGTTACTTATTATGCCTAGACTGTAACATTCTTTTATGATGCATTTATTCTATGTTTTATTTGTCAAGCACTGTTATATTCTATTATTAAACTTGTATTTTGTACTCTTACAGCTTTTCTCCCTTGGCCTCCATTAAAAAGGGGTCTTTGTGACCCAGACATACACTTCTGGTAAACAAATGCAAACAAATCAATTTAATGGATGATACAGAATGAGAAAACTGCTTACTTACAAGAACACACTGACAATAATGTCTGTATTTTTGTAATACCACTACTCTAAATCAGCTACAGTATTAAGTGCATATGCTATAGTGTTAACATTTTCTATACTTCTGCACCCATTCTGACACTTTCACTATTGTGTCCATTCAAGAATTTGTAATATATATATATATATATATATATATATATATATATATATGCGTGTGTGTGTGTGTGTGTGTGTGTGTATATATATACATATATATATATGTATATATCATTTTACATATATACACATATATGAATGTTCATGTTAAGGGAATTACTTAATAATGTTATAGTTTGCCGCCAAGTATCTGCATGAAGTTGTCATCACTACTATGGCCTACAGTTGTGCACCTTCCCACCCCTGTAGGCTCAGTGTCATCTGGCCAAGCTTAATGTTTCATGTACTCCATGATACTGGCATTGTGGACCAGCACCATGTAGACAGGGAGACCAAGCAAGCCATTGTGGACATATTTCGGCCTCTTCTGAAGCTCAGTGGAAGTTGTGGAGTACCCTATCCTTGTGGATGCCTACATATGTGTGGCTTTATGTATATTTGATACAGTGACCATTCAACAACCTAATGGGGACACAGTTAGGGTATCTCAGGTATCTGCCACAAGGATACTCCATCAGTTTCTTGATGCCATGCTTCAGCATGTGGGGGAGCAATCCTTCTATGAAGCACACCTCATCACTAAGAGCTTTTCATCCAGATAAAAGGAGATCATTGTCCCACTGTACTCATCCCTCATTAGACCCATTATAGAATACAACGCCTCATTTGGTATGTACCTCTCAAGACATCTGCAACAACTGGGAAGGCCGCAGAAATACCTCACTAAAAGAATCACAGGCCTGAAGTAGATGCCCTATGCTGACCCTCTGAAAAAACTCCACCTATACTCTGTCGCATATTGTCTACTCAGTGGCGATCTCTGCTTAACATACAAGGCCATGTCCAACCCAGAGCCGATGGACATGCTACACTTAAAGAAATCCCAATCCCTCAGAGACACACACTCCAGGGATCTAAACCTTGTCATCACAATGAACAAAACATGCTGGAGGGATAAGTTCCTGACTCAGAGACTCCCCAGACTCCGGAATAGACTGCCCATACATGTCAAGTAGAGCACCTCTTTGGCCCTCTTCAAAAGGAACCTTGATGATTGGATGGGGGATAGGAAATTCACCCCGGAGATCACTTCAGTCTCCCTGCTAGACAGGGGTCCAGGGAAGAAAATACTGTGTGAAGAAATAGCCAGGGAATTGTTATGGCTAGGCTTGTATAGGCCCTAGGGCCGATAGCCTAGTACCAACCTATGAACCTATATGTGGTTCCCACATACCACAGATGAGAGAGGTAGCAACATGCAAGAATTCTGTGATAAAGCCCATATCCATAAGGTACTGGGGGCCACAGACTGTACCCACATTGAAATAAAGACTGCAGGTGATGACCTGCAAAAGGTATTGCTCCATCAATCTCCAGGTTGTGCATTAGACATAAGGAACTCTAGTAACAATGTAGAAAACCCATGGCACAGTTTACATCATTTGCACAGCAGGCGAGGAGGGAGCACATGCGTGGATGTCTTTCACAGGGAAATGTGTAAGTGCTGAGGACAATTAAAAGAAACGGTGCTGCTATGTGTATGGGCATTCAGTGGGGGAAGGCTTAACATAAAAGGTTATCAGTGAAAGTGTGTGTGTGTGTTTTGTGACTTAATGTGGGCTGGGGTAGTGTGGTCTGTGTCTGCTGTACGTTACAAGCAGCAACACTCTGTGGCCCCAAGTACTCGACAGGTCTAGAGCATGCATGGTAGATGGATCCCGTGCATGAACTTACTCATGACAGCTGCCTCTACCCAGAGATGCACTAGTTGTACCACAACACCGGCCACTGGCTAGATATTGGCACACTGCATGACCATCAGCGATGCCTACTAGGAGACATACCACTGATCAACTGCCACAACCACAGGGATGACCTCTCCTGGGTGTAGACACCTCCACAATAAATATAGCCATGGATGTACTGGCTCTCTGCATGTGTGATCTAAGTCATCCATGCTCACTATGGCTACCATCTGATGAGACAGAATAGCTTCATGGATGGCAGTTAAGCTTGAAAAGAAATGGAACACTCCAGTATGTGATGTAGTTTATCAATACAATCACTCATACAGTAAATGCACAACTATGGGTCATAGCATCACTGTAACAATGCCATGGCAGTGGTGGTACTAGCCTGATGGTCCTACACATGCTAGGTGTCAGCCACTGACATAAATCTGAGGAGGGAGGAAGGGCATAACCATTTTTCCAATGAGCATCAGTACCCCCCCCCCCCACACACACACACACATATTATGTACCTCCCCAGCCATGGAGACTAAGGGCATAGCCTAATACAGCTACACTAGGTGGTACCACACTTTCTTTTCTGTTAGTGTTTGTATTGACCTGCCTTTCCTGACTGGTGTGTATCGCCTGGATGTCCACAGGCATAGAGGCTGTGGCAATAGTCTGTGTAAAGGTGCAGTGCTACACACACACACACACACACACACACACACACACACACACACACACACACACGCACAGAGACACACACAGACACAAACACACGCGCACACACACACACACACACACACACACACACACCCCTCCCTAACTGTGCCAGCTCATCCCCATCATCATGAGGTTGCACATCCTCCAACATAAGACAGTGTCAGTTTCAAAGTGCTGCTGCTGGATAAAGAATCACCTGTGGATACATCAAAGCACATTATCCTGTGTAAGTATGACAGAGCACCAGAAGTACACATGAAAGTAAGGTGTAAGAATAGTATCATTTAAAACAAAAAAGTGTAAATTGCACACCTTCTGCAGATGACTGTAGAGAGGGAACCCTGATGTTCCGGTATACTACAAATCAGACAGTTTTATTAAGTTGGACAGTGACTATGGGGTCAAGAGTATTTACAGGGACTCACAGAGACTAGTTTGCATAAGGGTTAAGGACTTTGCCTCCCATGCACAAGGTACAAGGCTAGATCCTGACCACCAACCAATGCATGTTTGGAGCTTCCATGTTCTCCCTGTGTCTCTGGGGAGTTCCTCCCACATCTGAAAAACATTGTTGAAACTCAGGTGCTCAGTAGGAAGGTAGTTGGAATAAAGAAGATGAACCACGACAAAGTGAAACCTTCTTTTTTAATACAAAATGGTGAGCGCTTTCGCAATGGTAACCATTGCTTAGTTCATTCAAACAGCAGCAGCACTTAAATACGTTAACTCATTACAGGAACAACCAATCCTACCACTCAAAGTTAATTCTGCACTCAGCAATCAATTAATTACTGTTACGTTTTGCCCTTGGTTAATTGCTAAAGTTAGAAAAATTCTGTTTAAAAACCACATACACAAAATGTAAATACAAGGGCATGTGGATAAATATAAATAAAATACATAAAAAGTCAGTAAATAAATACAAATGCTCATGTTCCCCATTTAGTAACTAATTATGTGCATAGATATAAACATAAAAATATATATATAAAATATATATAAAAAGTATAAGCAGTACACACTCCGCTTAATAAATATATATATTCTGCCTAATAAATGCACATGTTGTCCACCTAGTAAATACATATATCTCAACAAATGCTTGTCTTTAATGAAATCTATGCTAAAAGCAGCTCAAGAAATACTGTCATATTGACCCAAAGCCCTGCATGTGTTTATGTGGTCTTGTCTTGTTAAAATGGTATTTTTTTTTTATATTATTTTAACCTTCTAGATTTTAGCACTGGCTTCAATGGAACACTATCGTTCATGCATATACCTCTATGTTCTCCTAAACGCAAAATCCATTTTACTTCCATATTTTCAGTAGTATTGACTATGTCCCCCATCCTATTGCTGACATTCTGGATGTGTAAAACCTGAAACAAAAATATAAATATATGGTCATACCCCTTATCCAATGTATGCTTAGCCAAAGCACTATACTGTTGCCCTCTTCTAGTGCAGTAAAGGTGATCCCTTATCCGTTCCCTAAAGTGACGGTTAGTTTTGCCAACACAGAAATGGAAACATGTTGTGCAGTGAGCTACATACACTACATTCTACGTATTACAATCAGCAGAATTCCTTAGCTCCCATAGATGCCCTGTTTAAGGGTGCTTAAAAAACCTTGATTCATCTACATAAATGCACTGTGTACATTTTCCACATCTATGGGTATCGTTCACTGTGTTATCCATCAGAACAGGTGTCCGTGGAAAGCAAAACTGCTGTTTCAGACTTTTCTTATTTCTAAATGCAAAATGTGGTTGTCCACCCACTATGTTGGTAGTATCCTCATCTACTAACAACATATGCCAATTTTGTCATATGATGGTTTCAAACCTTTTCACATCCCTTGTATATGGTAATACACTATTCCTAATACCTAACCTGTCACTACCTACTCACCTACTCTATCATAGTAGGGCTTAGCTTTATCTTTCCTTTCTTTTCCATTTCTATGTTGGCAAAACTAACCGTCATAAAAAAATAATACCATTTTAACAAGAGAAGACCACATAAACACATGCAGGGCATTGGGTCAATATGACAGCATTTCTTGAGCTGCTTTTAGCATAGATGATATTAAAGACAAGCATTTGTTGAGATATATGTATTTACAAGGTGGACAACACCTGCATTTATTAGGCAGAATATATATGTATTTATTAAGCTGTTGAGTGTGCACTGCATATACTTTATATATATATATATACCTTATATACATATGTTTATGTTTATATCTATGCACATAAGTAGTTACTAAATGGGGAACATGAGCATATGTATTCATAGACTTGTTATGTATTTTATTTATATTTCTCCACATGTCCTTGTCTTTACATTTTGTGTATGTGATTTTTAAACAGAATTTTTCCAACTTCAGCAATTAACCACGTGCAAAACGTAACCATAGTAATTCATTGATTGCTGAGTGCTGAATTAACTTTGAGTGGTAGGATTGGCTGTTCTTGTAATGAATTAAAGTATTTAAGTGTTATTTCTGTTTGAAGGATCTGTCTGATGAAGCAATGGTTACCATTGCGAAAGCGCTCACCATTCTGTATTAAAAAAGGTGGTTTTACTTTGTCGTGGTTCAGCTTCTTTATTCCAACTACCTTCCTACTGGGCACCTGTGTTTCAACATTTTCAGCGTCCGGGCTGGTTTGGATTTATTTGTTTGCTGCTTGTGTATCTGAAAAACATACTGAGTGTTTCCATCTCGAACAGAATAGAGCTGTGAGCAGCAGCAGAGACTCTAGATGGCACCCTAAAAGGGGAAGAGCTGTACAGACTAAATTCTTTGGGCATCTATTGTCGTGCACAGTATCCTCAAGATAGCTGCATCTTACATTAATACAGTTTAAATAAAATGAGTCTATGGATCTGATCGTGTTGACTACTGTCATCAAAATGGGCATGGGTATTTTTTTGTAATTTTTTCATACATGTAAAAGTAGTATTTTATCTTAACTGCAATTTGTTTATTATGTAACTGCTCACTTATATTTTGCTTATCCGACATTTTAACATTTTATGGGTTTATTTTAATTTCTGCTATCACTTCACAACTGTGCTATTTTCCCAAGCTGTGTTTTTACATACTTTTATACATTTTTATATTTTCATTTTTTTCATTTTTATTTTTCACATACTGTGCTTCAATTCTATACTTATGTAATTCAGATTTTGAAGTTCTATTTAACTTTTGTTCCCATTGCATTCATTTATTGAGTACTTTGCACTTTAAGAAACAACCAGGAGTATTTTTTACTATTTGAATATGAACATGTGACTCAAGAGTTTGTGTGTGCACTTCTTGATTCAGACGGTTCTGATGAAGTCCTATAATTAATGGATGAAAGCGTTCGACCATTTTAATATTAAAGTGGATTTTGTTACTCACCCCTTTAATGCTGGCTTGTGGTCATTCAGAGTATTGTTTTATGGCTTGTTCCTAAGGAAGGTGACTTTTGAGTTTGTTTTTGAACACTTACTGTTTTGGCTCCGTCAGGGAGCACAGCACTATGTGGGCTGTTTTTCTTTTAGTTTGAGATTCTGGGTGGGTGCAAGTTCACACACTATTTCTTTGGTTTTAGACTTTAAAAATTCCTTACAAAATACTCCGTCAGAAATATTGGGTGAGTGAATGGGTATAACTAAACATATGTTTTTTGGAGCTGAGTTACAATATCCGAGTTGCTTAGACATAGTAAGACATTATTAAGTTTAATTCTAGTTGCTGCCAAAAAAGCAATTACTAGAAAATAGAAATCAAAGTCTAAACCAACTGCATTTGAAGTAGTGAATATTGTAACAGAGGTAAAGAAACTGGAAGTGGGATCTTTGGAAAAAGGAAGAGGCAAATTACATAGAAAAAATGGAAATTGAGAACAATTCTTGCAGAATAATGTTCTGGAGGACAAGTGAGGTTTAACTGAAGGCAGGAATGAGCAATTTATGCAATGTTGGATTGATAACTGTATGAAAGAATGTGATATATAATGTTTGTACCTGCGAACATTTTAACATGGTTTGTTTTCTTTTATACAAGTGTATGTTTGCTTGTGTCTTAAGTGACAGTTCAATAAAGGTGTTAAAAAGATGCAAGCATTTGGTCATAGCTATCCCTCAGACCTAACAGACCAAAGTGGAACAATATTTATCTTGTCTTGTGGCCATTAAAAATACTTGAATCATAGAGGAAACAGAACATTACAGAAGTGATATAAAAATATACAACTTCTCGCAAGACTAGATGATTCATAAATCACTTTGGACTTTTAAACAATTCTATGCATTTTGGTCCTGGATGTGCATACAATAACAACAGGGCATTCTCAAACAAACCCAGTTGTCCTTTCCAGTCATCCTTAACCACAACCTCATATGATGTATCTCAATATAATAACTCAACAGTCTCTTTACCTTTCTGTTAAACACACTTTAGTCAGACATAAGTAATGTTCCTTACTCTGATGAAAATCTTTTATCCAGTAATTAAATCATTATTTTACCATTCCAATAACATTTTAACACCATTGGCAAGGAACATTTAAATTTGTCTTCTCTTTTTGCACTCCCAGATTAATTCTATGATTACAGTCTATAATATAAAATCACTCTGAATAATCCTGCTCCATTAACACTGGATGACCTGTTACTGCTGCCATCCAGGCATCAAATACTTTTGGAGAGTGTGCCCTTGTGAAGAGCAGGAGTGCAGATGGCGAAAGAATTTAAGATTATTTCAAATCAGTGTAACCCTGAAATGTGTGTCTCCTGTCACTGAAACATTTCTGTTCTCTTTCTTGAAATTCAAATGCATTATAAACTTGTACAGCTTCTTCCCCAGTAATGGCACCTCGTTAGGATTCTCAGAGATTCCACTGGTAGTTAGCAGCAAACTAAAATTCAAGATCCACAGTTTCCAGTTCTCAGACAATTTTCTACAAAAACAGAAGTCAGAAGGTGGAGGTAGTTGAACCACCTCTCAAATGAAAAAAAAATGGAGGTGCAGTGGTGCAGCAGTAACGTTGTCGCCTCACAGCAAAGGTTTTCCAGTTCGCTTAAGGGCCTTCTGTGTGGAGTCTGCATGTCCTCCCTGCATTTATGTGGGTTTCCTCCAGGTGGTCTGGTTTCCTCACACATTACAAAGACATGCGTCTGGAGCGTTTCTCCGTGGGCCTCCACTGAAAATTGGCTTTGTCCAAAGTCGGACTTTCCCAGTTAACAAATGTTAAATAAAATAAATAAATAAATATATTTTGATAACGTCTAGCATCATGTAACATCTGATACACCAGAATGGTTGAAGAAACAAGATAGTTTCCAGTTTCATTAGAATGCATTTCAGACTATGCCATTATATAGGTTATCAGAATACATAATACAGAATATTAACCGATATACAGGCTAAGGCACAAGTTTATTAAAGCTATACACCTGTACATACACCTGTACATCACCAATGAAACTTTACAATGAAATCCAAGAGGACAAGTTCATATCTGGTGTAACAGTAGAAATAATGACGATAAATAATGACAATAGTCACCCAGAAATGAAATGACAGGCCAACATCAACGATCTTTAATAAGTGTTTATAATATAGCATAACATGATCAGCACTTAAACTACAATATTTATTTTATTTTTAATTTTTTGTTGACTGAATTAGTCCCACTAGGCCAGTAACCTCTTTTCAGGGGAGCCCCAAAGTGGTTTTTATATTACTAGGGGAAATTTGGCTGGGGCATCAGGAAACTTCATCTGCTCTTTTCAACAGATGCCTTGTGATCTTTTACATCCACCTGAGCTACCACCAGCTCAAGTTGATGGGGTCTCAGGGGTCTCAGTTTAACGTCTCATCCAAAGGATGACACACTCAGGAGTGCAGCACTCCCCCATGCCGCAGTATATTGTTTTTATTTCTTCCATTGCCACTTAGATGTTAATGGCAATCCCAGCTTCATCTCTAAATTCATAAAACTTTTTTTAAGAAGAACACTTCCTTATGTACTGTTTACTGTCAAGTTTTCATATGAATAATTTGGAGTACATCTATTTAGGCAATTATGTCTTGGTTTGTTTCTCATTTTATGATTTACCAGCCGACTGTTTAGGGGGTCTATATTAGAACCATAAAAAGTGAGCTCAGCGAACAGCTTTTACATTGAAAATGCCGTTTGTCGAACTCGCTATTGTGGGGGGGCTGTGCCCCCCTCCCCGCTAATTATATATACCAACTCCAAGATCACACTACAGTGAGGAAAGGGCAAATTTTCTGATCTTCACTGTACCCACGATCTCACTATAACACTTCGTTGAACAGCATTTTCAATGTAAAATGCCGTTCGTTGAACTTACTTTTCGTGGTTTTAATCTAGACCCTTATTTAGGATGTTGTTTTTCTTCTACATTTTCTTCTACATTTTCTGCAAACGATTAACATGTAATTCAAATTAACTTTTATTTTCTGGGACATATGCCTGGCCTATCTCTAGAAGTGCACCATTATATGTTTTGCTATTTTATCGAGCATGAAGTAAAGCGTGCCAAAATATAAGGTGCTCCATATGTGCACTGACTTTCTCTCGTCTTTTTGGATAAATCCATAAATGCAAAATTACTATCAAAACATCTATTGATATGTCAGTAAAATTTATCAGCTGCCACTTACCTGATCGTCCTTTCTTATCTTTTGAATGCACATCGGCTCCTAATGATAGCAACATCTGAATTGTACCTGCATGCCCCTCCTGTAATATTAGACAACACTGTATCATCTGTTACAGTCAACTCATCAAATGCAAGAAAATTTCACTTCATTTGCATAAATCAGAAAGCAGTCTGAATACCAGTCATATAATACCACATTTTGTATATAAAATTCAGTAGTGATCAAGTTAATCATTAAACAAGAAACACTGATATACACATGTAAAAATGCAACAAAACAACAAGCGAATGTAGCATATAAAGGTATACTACAGCAGTAAGTGCAACAGAAAATGTACATCACAGTAAAATGTATGTTTGTGTTTTTCAAAAATTATACAGATTAATAATAAAAGTATATTGGAACATCTAAAATATGTTGCAAAGCAGACGGACATAATTTTGCAAGTTACTGAGCAAGTGCCCTCACATGTACATTATTTTCTGGCACAGTCTGGGAAATGCAGAATGAGACTAACAGAGGAAGAACTCATGATGATGTAATACATTTCCAGCCAACGCAAATAGAAACAAGCAGAAGTACACTAAAGGAGCAGGGAAACATGTATTATAGTGATGATAATAAAAATAAAAACAATAATAATATGACAAATCTTAGGTAAAATCGATAATTTTATTAGAGTGAAACTCAAGACTGGATAAAAATTACCATAAAATGACAAATCAGATAAAATCAAATATTTGAATTATATTAAAAACCACAAACATAAAAAATTCATTCCTGTTTAATTTTACACTTGCAGCTGAAATTTAACAGCCAAATGAAATTACTCTCATTTAACTGGAGTTCTGAAAATAACACGGTGTTTGCCAGTATCACTGATGACTGGTTTTAGAAATCAGTTCAGGCGATAAAGCCTTAGGGGAGGCTGGGCTCCTAACCAAGGGATTCCACCTGCCCTTTTTTTTTAATAAGAAACATCTTTATTGAATTACCACTTATGACATAGATAATCATAAATTTATATAAATGAAAAAAAACCATACTGACATATTTTCAGTTATAAACAGTATACATCAAATATAATCTTCTATATAGCCACTGTCAATTGGACATTACATAGCTCATTCAATTCATGCCTTCCCTTAAACCTCCAAAACAATATTCTGCATGTACTGTTCCCCAAATCCCTATTTTTTCTATGTAATTTGCTCCTACCCCTTTCTAAAGATCTCAGTTCTCTTATCTCTTTTACAATACTTACTACTACTAGTATGGTTGGATTACACTTTGATTCCCATTTTCTAGTAACTGCATTTTTGGCAGCCACCAGAATTAAATTCAGCAAAACCTTACTATGTCTTGGCAGTTCCGGTTGTGTATCACACCTCAAAAATTATTTCCAAAGTTACATCAATTTACTCACCCAGTATTTCTGACAGAATAGTCTGCATGGAATTTTTAACATCTGTCAACTCATTATGCTCCCAAAAAATATGTTCCAATTATGTCTTTCTTCCCCATCACACCTCCAACCTTTGCAATCTATCTGAGAAAAATTCTTTGTGAAGCCTGCTTGGGATATAAGAAATACATATTCAAACACTTCCAAGAAAAAATCCTAAATCTTCTAGACTTTTTTGCATATTTGGGAGACCTACATATATCCATCCCACTGTTTCTTTGTGAATTGCTTATTAAGTCTCTCTTCCCCAATCCTTTCTAACTTCCTCTGATCGATTCCTATAGTTATGTAATATTTTGCATGCCCTGCTAATTATACCTTTTTAGCAGCAGCTTCTGCTCTAGATTCTACTAAAAACTCTGGTCTTTCACTTAGGATCACTTACTCCTTTCTCTTTGCCTATACTTTGATATCACTACCTTGGTTCTTTTTCCAATTTTCTCCAACAAATTTTTCTCCCCTTTCCTAGTCTCTGTAGCCCTAATTGCAGTCATCCCTATCGACAGCAACTCCTTTATCCATTACCATGTTGGCTTAATTCTTAGAATACTTTCTGCTACTTTATGATTATAATATTCTGTATGGTTATTGTTATTGTTATTCTCCTTAAAGATCTGCATCCAAAATCCCAGTTTCTCCTTATTCCTTGAGCTTCCCCATTTCATCATCACCCCTTTCCAGTTTAAATTATAGTTTTCCACTTGTGCTACGTATAGGAGCCTTAATTGTGTAGCTCTGAAATACCCCTTCAAATCAGATAATCCCTAACCACCTTTTTATATTGGAAGGATCAACTTATCCCCCTTGACTCTTGCCCTCTTCTCCTCTCAGATAAAATCCTTCAGCTCTATATTAATTGCTATCCACAGCTTCTCCTCTGTTTGATTAAATATGCTTTACCTGTATATAAAACAAAAGCGACTAAAAACATTTTCACTGCTTGTATCTTTCTATCTATATCCATAAAACAGAGCTTCCAGTTTCTGTGTTTTTGCATTATCTTTTGTTTAGTCTCTTTCCGCATATCTTAAGTCATAACAGAATCCTTTTTAAACCATATTCCTTGTGACGACCGTGCCCTGGTTCAGCAATCAATGAGCTTCAATCCTCACCACAAACACCAGGGAAGTCTCCTCCTAGAAGAGAAAAGGATAACAAATACACACAGTAAAGTACAATTTCCCTTAACTGCACACAGAGATCACAGTAAGTCTGGGGCTGGTTACTCCCTTGCTCTCCAGGTCCCCAGTAGGAGTCCCCACTGGCACAGCTATAGGGTCCAAATCTCAGCCTAGCTGTCATGCTAACCTCCAGTACCCTCTCTGTCCAACCAGTGCTTTGTGTTTCTGCAAAGGCAGCTGACACACACCCACACTTTGAGATAAGTATTTATACAACTTCACAGACACTCCTGGGAAAGGCTGACACAAATTCTCCAGCTGTGCCCCTTTATCCAGACTATACGGTAGTAATTCCTGCCACCACTAGCTAATATAATTATCAGCTACCCAAAGGCCCTTGAAAGGGTGTCCAATTATTACTGTGCAATATTATTATCCAATTGGTAATGTGACTATTCAGTCTAAGGCTTATTAGAGTGGCCTATTACGATAACCTCTATAACTATGCAATGTACTCTAGAGCCTATCTCTACACAAACCAGCCACAGGTAAAGGCTTTTTAAATATTTAATAATAAATAATTAATACACAAGACAATACTACTACACCACATAGATATCTAAGAGTTCAGAGATCACACAGAAACTTAAAATAATACAGTAGGACATGTCTGATGTCAAAGAAAAACACTTAATCTAACTTTCTAATCTTTAGCTAATCTTAGGAGAAAACACAGTACTATAATCCTACTTACATACATAAAGAGCATAAGCAGTACTGGGGTTGATGGTCCAAGACAAATGATTCTAGTCTCTCAATGAATAATAGTTTTTAAAACATTAACAAACAGCTCTGCTAAGGCCGTCCCAAAGTACATCATTTTGACACTTAGGTTTTCCCAGTATTCACATTGCATCATTTTGACACTTAGTCTGGAGTTCCCAGGCCACAAACTGCATTATTTAGCAAGCTATCACCTGCTCAGGAAACTACAACAATAAAAGACATTTCACATGTATACTCTAACAATTAATCCTTAAGTTAAGACAATAGAAAGAATGTGCTCAGCCAGTCGCTTCTGCACCATTTTTTAGATAACTGCAACTTCAAAGAACATTTGAAGTGCTTGGCTTGCTTTTCCTTAGAACAGATGGCAATGTTGCACCAATCTTGAAGTTCACATTTTACAGTGTTTTCTTTCATTTAAGAACACAAGCCTGTATTTTACATTTATTTATACAAATGATAGAATTATGTATCAAATTCTATTTGACTGGGCTGGCAGCCTTTGTCCATCTTTCCCCAATCTTCACATCTCTTTCCCCCCCTGGAGAACTCAAGCTAGTTTTTCAAGTAACCCTTGAGAAACGCTGCTTGAGAGGGTTAGGTCTATCTGAGGGTACCTCACCCCATTCCCTGTCTTGGGAGCCCATCTGCACTGGCATTGCTACTCCCACTGTGGTGCTGCACTGACATATCATATGCTTGCAACCTCAGGCTCCATCTTAGAAATTTGGCATTTTGCTGACTGGCTCTGTTTAACCATATTAGAGGGTTGTGTTCTGTCACTACACTGAATTTTCTTCCATACAGATAAGGCTGAAGTTTCTGCAATGCCCACACTATAGCTAGACATTCCTTTTCTACAGCTGCATAGCATTCCTCCCTGGGTTGGAGCCTATGACTGAGATAAACCAATGGGTGCTCTTCCCTCTCTGAAGAAATCTGGCTAAGTACAGCTCCCCACCCCATGATTCAAAGCATCCACCTGCACAACAAATTCTTTGCTGTAATCTGGAGTGGCTAGCACAGGGGGTCCTTCCAAAGCTTCTTTAAGCTTCTGAAATGCCTGCTCACATGCTGGGGTCCACACTACCTTATCTGGCCTGTTCTTCCTTGTCAGGTCTGTGAAGGGAGCAGCTATGGTACTATAACTAGGGACGAACTTTCTGTAGTACCTTACTGTCCCTAAGAATGCCATCACCTGCTTTTTGGTAACAGGTGCAGGCCATGCCTGAATAGCTTCCACTTTGGCAGGTTCTGGCCTTATCTTACCACTCCCCACTCTATGTCCTAGGTAGGAGACCTCTGTCATACCCACCTGACATTTGTTTGGCTTAATGGTCAACCCTGCCCTCTGTAGTCTGCCCAGCATCTCCCTGACATGCAGAAGGTGCTCTGGCCAGGAATGGCTGTAGATGGTAATATAATCTAGGTAAGTAAGGGCAAACCCTCCTGCTAGGATATTACCCACCAGCCTGTGAAAAGTCGACGGGGAATTCTTCATCCCAAAGAGCATCTTTATGAACTCATACAAGCCAAAAGGAGTAACAAAGGCTCACTTCTCTCTAGCACTGGGAGTCAAGGGCACATGCCAGTAACCCTTGCTAAGATTAATGGTTGTAAGATACTTAGCCCCACCCAGCTGCTCTAGGGCCTCATCTGTCCTAGGCATGGGGTAAGCATCTGACCCTTTGTGACTATTTAATTTCCTGTAATCCACATAGAACCTGGTGTTGCCATCCTTCTTTGGCACCAACATCATTGGCGATGCCCAGGGACTGTTGGGACTATTGAATCACCCTTAGTTCCAACATCTCCGGTACCTCTTCCCACAGAGTGTGTCTAACTCTCTCAGGCACCCTATAATGGGGCCTCTCTAATAGGCCTTTGGGGTCCTGTAGCCACCTGGTGCTGCACCAGGTGGGTGATCTCTGGTTTCCCAGTGAACACATCCCCAAATTCCTGCAATACTGCTCGGATTTCTCAAACCTGTGTAGGAGATAGCTGCTGGGACATTGTTACCCCTTCCGCCGAGGTGTCAGCCCGAGCCTCACTGAGGAGATCAGTCCCCAGATCTCCCTCAGACTCCTCCTGCAATCCACTGCAAATACTCAGCACAAGGGGCTCCCTATCATGGTAAGGTTTCATCATATTAACATGGTACAATTTGTGCCCCTGCCATCTGCCTAGCACTTCCACCATGTAGTTAACATCACTTACCTTTCTTAACACCTTGTAGTGTCCCTCCCAAGCTGACAACTGAGATTCTACTTGGACAGGACTAATACTATTGGAATTACATACTGTTTCACAGCCCTCATCATTTTCTTATCATATCCTCATTCTTCAAATAACCCTGTTATATGTTCCATTTCCCGTATCATCTCTTCATGTCTCGATGTCATGCGGGCTACCCTTATACATTGCCCTTTATAAATGTTGTATAACAGTTTTTTAGGATGATTGCTTGTATATTGTAAATAATTGTTCAAAAATGTGTTTTTCCTATATATACTAGATTTAAATCCTTCACTATCATGTGAAATGTATGTGTCTAAATAAGCTATTCCATTGGTACTTACTGAATGTGTGAATTTTAAAAAATCACTACTGGAATTCAAAAAGGTTATAAATGCACCCAATTCATCCATATTACCATTCCACAATATGTAGATGTCGTCAAGGAACCTTGTGTAATGTCTCACATGTTTGAACATGGCATTCGAGAAAACCACTGTTTCCTCCCAATCCAACATGACTAAATTTGCAAATATAGGTGTGCATGCAGAACCCATTGCTACACCCCTCTTTTGTCTATAATGCTCAATGGGGTAAAACATATGTACCACTATTAGGAAGTTATAAAAGAACTAGTGGTTTCTCCAGTATTGACAAAATAGAGAACACTACAAACTATCAAAGAGCATGTGTTTTTGGAGTACAGTCCCTACGTTTATCATATCAAGCAAATTATGGAAACTCATTGGAGGTTATTTACGGTGGACGATAATTTGGCTAGACACGTAGGGGAAAAACCACATTTTGTGTACAAAATAGCAAATAATCAGAAGAGGTTATTAGAGAATGGGGAGGTAAAATAATATAGTAACAGTAAAGACATTTTTTAACTAGATTGTTTAATGAAATTTTGGAAAGTCAGAGGATGCCTGAGGAGTGGAGAAAAAGTGTTTTGGTACCTATCTTTAAGAATAAGGGTGATGTGCAGAGCTGCAGTAACTACAGAGGGATAAAATTGATCAGTCACAGCTTGAAGTTATGGGAAAGAGTAGTAGAAGCTAGGTTAAGAAGGGAGGTGATGATTAGTGATCAGCAGTATGGTTTCATGCCAGGCAAGAGCACTACAGATGCAATGTTTGCTCTGAGAGTGTTATTGGAGAAATACAGAGAAGGTCAGAAGGAGTTGCATTGTGTCTTTGTAGACGTGGAGAAAGCATATGACAGGGTACCTAGAGAAGAGTTGTGGTATTGTATGAGGAAGTCGGGAGTGGCAGAGAAGTATGTAAGAGTGGTACAGGATATGTACGAGGGTAGTGTGACAGTGGTGAGGACTGCAGTGGGAGTGACAGATCCGTTTAAGGTGGAGGTGGGATTACATCAAAGATCAGCTCTGAGTCCTTTCTTATTTGCAGTGGCGATGGACAGGTTGACAGATGAGATCAGACAGGAGGCCCCGTGGACTTTGATGTTTGCAGATGACATTGTGATCTGTAGTGAGAGTAGGAATCAGGTTGAGGAGACTCTGGAGAGGTGGAGATATGCTCTAGAGAGCAGAGGAATGAAGGTCAGCAGGGCTAAGATAGAATATATGTGTGTAAATGAGAGGGAGGGTAGAGGAATGGTGAGGATGCAGGGAGTAGAGTTGGTAAAGGTGGACGAGTTTAAGTACTTGGGATCAACAGTTCAGAGTAATGGTGAATGTGGAAGAGAGGTGAAGAAGAGAGTACAGGCAGGGTGGAATGGGTGGAGAAGAGTGTCAGGAGTGATTTGTGACAGACGGGTACCAGTAAGAGTGAAAGGGAAGGTCTACAAGAGGGTAGTGAGACCAGCTGTGTTATATGGGTTGGAGATAGTGGCATTGACAAAAAGGCAGGAGTCAGAGCTGGATGTGGCAGAGTTAAAGATGTTAAGATTTGCACTCTGTGTGACTAGGATGGATAGGATTAGGAATCAGTATATTAGAGGGTCAGCTCATGTTGGACAGTTTGGAGACAAAGCAAGAGAGATGAGATTGCGTTGGTTTGGACATGTGCTGAGGAGGGATGATGGGTATATTGGGAAAAAGATGCTAAGGATGGAGCTGCCAGGTAAGAGGAAAAGAGGAAGGCCTAAGATAAGGTTTATGGACGTGGTGAGAGAGGACATGCAGGCGGTTGGTGTGACAAAGCAAGATGCAGAGGATAGGAAGAAATGAAAAGAGATGATCCACTGTGGTGACCCCTAACGGAAAAAGCCGAAAGATGATGATAATGATGATGATGATGATGAAAGAAATTTCTAATAAAGCAACTAAAAAATGTGGTAATTGTCACCAGTGTGGGTTTATAATGGAAGAAACAGAGATAATATTAGATAATATAAATAAGACTAAAATTAAGTTCAAATCAGGCAATTGTAACACTAACTTTGTCATATACATGGCAAAATGTA
Organism: Protopterus annectens; assembly: GCF_019279795.1. Lineage (NCBI taxonomy): Eukaryota > Metazoa > Chordata > Ceratodontiformes > Protopteridae > Protopterus > Protopterus annectens. The sequence continues at coordinate 1,547,059,588 of NC_056745.1, read as the reverse complement.
AAACCTGTCCTGGATATTATATAGGCAAGACCGAAAGGGCCTTCAAAAAGAGGATATATGACCATCAATATAGTATAAAGAGAAAAGATGGTAATAATGCAATGTACAGGCATATAGAAAGGTTAGGGGAAGAACATAAATTCAAATTTGCCATACCAGAGCATATTAAACATAACCCCAAGGGAGGCAACAGGAAAGAGCTTTTGAGTTATAGAGAAGTATGGTGGCAACTTCTCACAGATGCCTCAAATATACCAGGATTGAACGACAATATATCGATAAAACCCATATTGTTGAATAGAGTATCAAGAGTATGAGAAATGGTAGTTGAGTTATTCGGTATTAAAAAATATATTATAGATTAGAAATATTAGAAAGAAGGGTATACATTATAAAGTTCAGATGAACATGACTTGGATAATCAAATTGCCGATTTATAACAAATAGAAACATTACTAACATAAGGTAGGTAATGTTAATAATAGAGGATGCATCACAATAGGATACACGCATTTGTTTACTTAGAGTAGTTATTTAGATTAGTTATCAAATGTTTTTAAACAGGGTTTTTAACTATTTAGTTATAATAGAGAATTGCTATGAGTAACACAAATATTGAATGGGATAGTACAAGCAACAGCAGAAGGAAGCTCAGTGTCAAATATAGTGAATTGGAGCAATATGACTTTAAGGGCTGCAATTTGTGTTGGCGCCAAAAAAGTTATTTAAACATTGAAACACTAGAGCACTTTTGTTCTGAGGAAGCTTACATAGCGTAGGTGAAAGCGCTTAACTAGTTTTAAAGTTTGTAAGTTTTTTATTTTAGAAGTAACTATACTGTTCAAAATTGTTACATTTTACTGGACTATTTAATGTAAGAACAACAGCGAGTTGTATTGAATTAAAAATCTTTTATCTGGAGCCTGTACTGCGTTTCCTCTGTGTATTTTGTTGTTTCACAGAGAAGATAGCGTGGTAGTTGTTCAGATTTCCTTTGAGGTTTAGTCCTGTCCAAGTAGAATCTCAGCTGTCTGTGCACATCTAAGGAGTGTAGTATCCATTCCCCATTGTTTTGTGAGTTAGGAAAGAAGGTAGGCAAATGAATGGACTGATTAAGAGCCACACTGGATACCACTTTGGGCATGAAGGAGTGATTGGTTCTGAGGGACACCCTGTCGGCATGAAAGATGATGAAAAGCTCCACTGCATAAGGGCCTGTGACCCGGATCCCCTTCTTACAGAAGTGATTGCTAAAAGGAAAGCTGTTTTCCAGGAAAGGAATTTTAAATCTGCAGTAGCAGCAGGCTCGAAATGAGGAAGAGTGAGTTTCTCCAAGACAAAGTTAAGGTCCCAGGCTGGAGTTGGAGCTCTCCTCCGTGGCTTTAAATTTTTGGCCCCTCTGAGGAACTGCTTGAGCAGTGGGTAAGAGAAGAGGGGAGGCTCTGTGTTATAATGAGCTGAAATGGCTGAGGCATGAATTTTGATGGAGGAAAAGGACAAGCCCTTATGAAGCATCTCAGTCAAATATTGTGGAATCTGAGGTAGATTGGGCACTGCTGCGCTGATCCCTTGAAAGTGGTTCCAGGTACAAAATCTTTTCCATTTTGCAGCATAAGATCTTCTAGTACTAGGCCTCCTAGCCTCTAAAATGATATCCATCACTGATTTACTAAGGGGTGGTAAAGGAGAGATTAGGTAATTAGCCAGGTTGCTAGGTTCAGGGTTTGCAGCTGAGGGTGCAGGATCTGGTTCTCCCACTGAGACAACAGGGAAAAAGTCTGAGGCAGGTGCCATATGATAAGCTGCGCAGGAGGGGGTACCAGTGTTGGCGTGGCCAGTCTGGTGCAATTAAAATCGTCCTTGGCTTGTCCTGTTTGATCTTTAGTAGTACCTTGGAGAGCAGAGGCAGAGGAGGAAAGGCATAAACTGATAGGTTTTTCCAGCTGAAGGACAGAGCATCCACTTTCCAAGCTAGTTTGTGGGGAATCCTTGTGCAAAATTTGTCCAATTGATAGTTCTGGGGGGAGGCAAACAGGTCTATATCTGGGCTCCCCCATTTGCTTGTCAACATGTTGAAAATCCTTGGTTCCAGTTTTCACTCGTGTGGGTCCACGAGGTTTTTGCTTAGTCCATCTGCCAGTGTATTTAGTTTTCCTGGCAGGAATTGAGCTTGTAGATCCACTTGGTAGCTTAAGGCTGTGTTCCACAATGCCATGGCTAGTCTGCAGAGGGGGTAAGAGTGTGTACCCCCCTGCTTGTTTATGTACCACATGACTGTGGTGTTGTCCATCTTTACCATTAGTTATCCTAGAAGAATGTGGTCTTTGAAGGCTGTCAGAGCATTCTGTACAGCTAACATTTCCTTGTGATTTATGTGGAGGTGCATTTGACTTGGGTTCCATTTGCCCTGGATGCACTTCCCTGCCAGGTGAGCCCCCCCATGCATAGTCTGATGTGTCTGTTGTTAAGGTTTGGGCAACAGGGAGTAGTGTGAATGGCAGTCCCTTGTTTTGGAGGCAGGCCTCTGCCCACTAAAGGAACTCTAGGCGTAGACAAGGTATGATAGGAATCATAGTTTCTAGATCCTGTGAATGTTGATACCATAGGCTTTTGAGATACCATTGCAGTTTCCTCATATGCAGCCTTGCATATGGAATTAGAAGAATGCAGGAGGCCATGAACCCCAAGGCCTGCAGTATTTGCCTTGCAGATAACTGGATTTTGTGGCCACTTGTTTGAAGTAGGTTGTCAAATGAGTCCATTTCTCTGGCGTGAGGAAATCCATCTGGGAAGTTGTATTCAAACTTGCTCCCAGGAATATAATTTGCTGACGGGGTACCAGGTGTGATTTCTTTTCATTTATGGTGTACCCCAGACAAGTCAGTACCCTTTGAAGAAAGGCCAGATGATTCAAAATTATGTCCTGGCTTTCTGCCTGAATTAGACAATCGTCCAGGTATGGATATATTTGAATATTTCTTTGCCTGCAGAATGCAATGACTGGAGCTAGGCACTTTGTGAATACCCTGGGCGCAGTAGATAAGCCAAAGGGCAGTGCAGAGAACTGATAGTGCATGTCGCCTGCTTTGAAGCGTAGGTATCTTCTGCAAGACTCCCTGATAGGGATGTGCAGATATGCTTCTTTTAAGTCTAGTGTTGCCAACCATGCATCTTTGCCTAGCATAGGAAGCAGCTGGTGAAGAGTCAGCATCTTGAATTTTGGAATCACCAGAAAGGTATTTAGAGTAGAAAGGTCCAGGATATGATGCCATGTATTGCCTTTTCTGGGTACCAGAAAACGTCTTGAAGAGAAACCTTGTCCCTTTTCCTCTTCTGGTACCAACTGAATAGCCCCCATGCTTAAGGGAGAGAGTACTTGATTTTGGGCCTCTGCCCACTGATTTGGGGGTAGATCTGGCCACCTGCTTGGTGTTGGTAAGGTTTGAAAGTGAAATTTGTATCCTTGGGACACTATATTTAAAACCCATTTGTCCTGGGTAATGAGTTCCCAGTTTTTGGCCTGCAGACCAATCTTTCTGCCTAAAGGAGCATTCAGTTGGGAAGTGCTTGGAAGTTTTAAAAGCAAGTCATTGAGGCAGTCTTCCATAGTGGGGAGTCTTACTCAAACCTGATTTGGGTGCAGAAACCCCCCACTGCTTAGTCTTGTGTGTCCCCTGGGACTGAAACCTGGGGTTTCTGCTGTGTCTGGGTTTGGCCTGAGAAGACCTGGAAGGGGCAGGAAAGGACCAATCCTTAGAGGGCCAGTGCCTAATAAATTTAGGAGGCAGAACTTGTAAGAAATCTTTAACAGTTTGCATAGATTTAGCTTTATCTTCCATCTTTTTAAGAACTTCCTCAGCCTTGTTGCCAAACAGGCAGTCCTGATTTAAGGGAGAATCCAACAATTTAGCTTTAACATGATCAGGCAAAGATTGCTCCTTAAGCCAAACATGCCTTTTGAGCACAGACCCAGTAACCCAGCAGCCGTGCAAGAGGCCTCTAATGAATCAAATCCACATTGCAAAGTAAATTTTCCAACCTGTTCAGCAGAATCCGTTAAATCCTGTAATTCTTTATTTTCCGCACTGTCAGGAATCATCATTTTCTGTTTAAGCAATCCAATAACATGTTGCTGATACTTTAACATATGAAACTGGCAGTTTAAAACCCTAATGGCCAAGGTTGCAGAAGTGTAAACCTTCTTACCCCATCTATCTAGCGCCCTGGAGTCTCTATCAGAAGGGGTAGGATTTTTAGCAGTAGAAGCCTTAATGCCCTTTGGTCCCTGTGAAATAGTCTCTGGATCCGCAATAGGATTTTTAAAAAGGAACTTGTGTGAATCAGGAACCCTGTAATATCTGTCAGGTTTTCTGGGAGCAGGAGGCAAAGAATCAGGTGCCAAACTAGATTCTGAAAAATCATCATCAACAATGTCAAGTACAGGAGGAATAGCTAAAGGCCTATGCGGAGGCAGGAGTAAGAAATCCCTAAGCCTCTTTTTTGAATCAGAAAAATCCTGGCTTTCCCAATGGAAATGCTCCCTTAGAGTATGTAAGGTTTCACCAAAAGAAAAAATCCTCTGGAGGGGAAGTAGAGGGAATAGAGTCCTCTGCATCAGAATCCTCATAAGTAGATAAGGGCAAATCCAGATCATCAGAAGAATCAGAAAAATCAGAATCCTGGTCAGAAGATTCATAAACAACTTCAGTCCTAGGTCTCTTAGAAGGGGGAGGTTGGCTTCCCCTGATTAGAGTTGTAAGATCTTCAGCCATTCTTATAATTTGTTTTTTAGGCATAGAGGCCTGCGCATGCAGCCTGGGCGTTGTTTTTTTAGGCATGGTTTGAGATTTAGGCCTAAATGAGGAAGGAGGGGTCTGTTTAATACGCAAGTCCGTAGGCCTGAATACACCCTCAGAAGCCGGTGCCTGCACAGTGGCTCCGGACCCATCCAAGGTAGAGACATCCGCGGGTTCCATATTTGAAGCATCTCGCGGCATACCGGACTCTGAATGAGTCTCAGTAGAGGCCTGAGAATCACAATTAGCGGGTATCAGAGGCTGAAAAAGCGCCTCACTGAGTACTGGCGAACTGGCGACTGGCTTAGAAGAAGCGTTGTCAGTAGTTTTGGACCTCGGAGGCCTGTTTCTGTCTTTATCTTTGCATTTTTTCGAAATCCTGGTAGTCGGATGGCTAACCAATGACATTTCTGGATAATTAAACTGAGAACCGAAATATTTAGAGGCAAAAATATACAGACGACGGATAGCACGCTGATTAAATAAAGCACAAAACCGACAGCAAGGTATGTCATGGTCAGGGCTTAGGCAAGGAATACAGTACGAATGAAAATCTTTATGAGGTACTTGCTTTCCACAAGTAATGCAATTATTAACTTTTACTGACATCGGTAAGGAGCAAAAAAAGTTTCCCCAATGGGGTACTTAGCTTTAGATGAAGACTTCGGTTCTGAAACTCGAAAATGAAAATTTCAGGAGTCGGCTGACCGGCACTTGTGAATTGCTTCTGCTTCCGGCACCACACGGCAAGAAAGACTGATGTAATGGCGTCGGCTGCATGTTTTATACCCCTGACGACCTGACGTCATGGAAGAAGGGACAGCAACTGACGCAGGACCCAAGACTTTGTTAATCAGGCTGACTGAGGGCTACTGCAAGCAGATAACCCAAATGTAATCACTGCAACAGTGAAACAGAAGAACATCCATTACCTGCTGCCCCACAGCATATTCTCTAGCTCAAGGATTCCTGTCATACCACATCTTTTTCTGTTGTTGGGCTTCTGCCAGGTTCTCCTGTGCCAAGCCCATGAGTTCCCTGAGCCTTGTCCTGAGGGTTAGGACGTATGCCGGAAAAGACTCCTTGTGTGACTCACACTCACCTTCCCACTCATCTCAAATTAAATCTAGAGGTCCCCTCACCCTATACCCATACAAGGGTGAAAAACCCGTGGATTCCTGGGGAACCTCTCTGTAAGCAAACAACAGATGGGGCAAATATCTGAACCACTCCCTCTTAAACTGATCTGCAAATGCCCGTAGCATGGGCTTGATTGTAGAGTTTAACCTCTCAACAAGACCATTAGTCTGGGGGATGGTACGGGGTGGTCTTCATATGCTTCATCCCACTGGACTTCCACAGACAAGCCAGCAGGTCTGACATGAAATTGGCACCTCGGTCAGTCAGTATTTCTTTTGCGAACCCTACCCTGCTGAAAATCTCGAACAAAGCATTTGCCTCCTTCTCTGCCTCAATGGAGGATAAAGCCACTCCCTCAGGGAATTGTGTAGCATAATCCACTACCACTAGGATATACTTTTTCCGTGTGGTACTCAAAGAACCCACAATATCCATAGCTACCCTCTGAATTGGTTCCTCAATCACAAGCAAAGGCATCAAAGGAGCTCTCACCTTGTCTCCTGCCTTGCCTAACTTTTGGCACTGCTCACAGGTCCTGCAGTACCCTGTTACATCTCTGGAAATTCCAGGACAATAGAAGTTCTGCATAATATTCCTCTTTGTACGTTTTATGCCCATATGACCTGCAAAGGGAATATCATGGGCTATGGCTAGAAGTGCCAGACGGTAAGCTCTAGGCATTACCAACTGCTGTACTCTCTCACCTTCTAGCCCTCCCTCAGGGGACCACTCTCTGTATAGTAACCCTTTGTCCCAGTATACAGATTCCCCCTAGCTACCTGCCTCAGGCCTTGCAATGTAGAGTCTGAGAGCTGAGCCTGTCTCAACTCCCTCCTTGTAACCCTTCCCATCTCCCCTTCCACTGGAAGTCTGGCATCCTCTAACAGTGGTGCCTCACTGTCAGCTTGGCTACTACTACACACCTCTACCTTTGCAGTTACCCTGTCCAAGGGAACATCAGTACCCATAAGCAGCTGGGGCACACCTTCAGTCTCATTGCTGCAGAGCAGCTCCCTCCCTGAAGTAACCACCTCAGCAGTCCTGGCTGCAAGAATGCAGTCTGTCTGGGTCTCCCCTAGGCTACCAGACTCAAATGCTTGACTCTTAGCCTCACTGCGTATAACTGCATAAGTACATGGTACTGTCTCATCTAAATCCTTCCCTCTCAGGACATCTGCAGGATGGTAGTTCCATACCCCTGTTGTCTCAAGACAACGTATGGTTGGCATTTTGTCTTTCCCACTTACTGGCTCCCTCACCTTTGGTTCCCCACCTTGCCTCCGTGGACATCTCTATGCCACATGGCCCCACTGGTTGCATTCAAAACATTTTACCCTAGGTCCTGGATGTGTACCTGGACTAGTGGCTTCCCCTGCTACTGGCGGATTCTGCTGGTGCAGTCTGTGCTGCCCACCATGGGTTCCTTTAGACCCATGAGCAGTACTGGGGGTCCCCCTTCCTGTGCAGGGCTGCCCTGCTGGCCAGGTATACGTCTCCCTTCTTCCCCAACGCATCTGAAGTAGCACATTGTCTATCAGTTAACCAGATCCTCATGCCCTCAAGCAAAGTGCTATGGGCTTATTCCCTCACCAAAAGGTCTGCCAGCCCTTCAGAAGTGGTGACCTGACATCCACTCACTCAGCTATGAAAATAAGTGCTAAGCTCAGCAACATATTCACACGCACTTTCATCTGCCTTGTGTCTATACTCACAAAACTTTTTCCTATACAGTACAGGTGTTAGCTTAAAACATTGTAACAGACATTTCTTTACGGCATTATAATCAAAACAGACAGAGTCAGGCATTTGTGATATACACATTACAACTTTCCCATGGAGTAAGGGGGTTGGGAACCGTACCCAGAGCCTTTGGTCAACACTATACTGTTTGCATACCCTTTCAAACATGTGAATGAAACTATCAAAATTATCCCCCTCTTTAAATTGCAGAAGAAATTTACTGGCCTGTTGTGCTTCTGGGGTTCAGTTACTCCCTTCCCCATTACTTCCATGACTCTGGTGAAGAGTCAGCATTTCCCTCACATGCTTCTTCTGATGCTCCTTTTCTTCAGCTTCTATCTCCAAACGCCTGGCCTCCATCTGAAGTCTCTTTAGCTCCAGCTGGATTTTTACATGCACTGCAGAAATGTTGAGCTGTCCATTCTCCACTGCCAGTCCGATTGTCCTTCGCAGAAAGGTTGAGCTGTCCATTCTCCGAGGATATTGTATCTCCACTGCCAGTCTGATTGTCCTTCTGGATGCTGTTTTCTGATGCAGCTGTAACCAAGGCTGCAATCAGGTCTGCCTCAGTCACGTTTCTATGCACCAGTTCCCTAGCCTGGCACATCTCCACCAGCTGGCTCCTTGTCAGCTTTCCATATTCCTGTGCTGACATGCTGTCTGCTCACCCTGACTAACTAAGCTAACAAAAGAAATAAAACAATTGTGATCTGAACTCTGAGTACACACTGCGTGGCTGATTTAGAGTACAAAACACTTTCAGAGATCACTATACATAAGCTACAGGATTCACTCTACTCCCACCACTGCCAAACAGATATGTGAGGATATCTTATCCCAACCACTGCCACCACTTGTGATGACCATGCCCTTGCCCAGCAATCAAGGAGCCTCAATCCTCACCACTAACACCAGGGAGGTTGTCTCCTTGAAGAGGAAAGGATAACTAATACACACAGTAAAGTACAATTTCCCTTAAGTGCACACAGAGATCACAGTCAGTCTGGGGCTGGTTATTCCCTTGCTCTCCAGGTCTCCAGTAAGACTCCCCACTGGCACCGCTATAGGGTCCAAATCTCAGCCTAGCTGGCAAGCTAACCTCCAGTACCCTCTCTGTCCAACCAGCGCTTCGGGTCCCTGTCCAGGTAACTAACACACACCCACACTTTGAGATAAGTATTTATACAACTTCACAGACACTACTGAGAAAGGCTGACACAGATTCTCCAACTGTACCCCATTACCCAGACTATACGGTAATAATTCCTGCCACCACCAGCTAATATAACTATCAGCTACCCAAAGGCCCTTGAAAGGGTGTCCAATTATTACTGGGCAATATTATTAGCCAATTGGTAATGTGACTATTCAATCTAAGGCTTATTAGAGTGGCCTATTACAATATCCTCTATAAATATGCAATGTACTCTAGAGCCTATCTCTACACAAACCAGCCACAGGTAAAGGTTTTTAAAATATTTAATAATAAATAATTAATATGTAAGACAATACTACTACACCACAGAGATATCTAAGAGTTCAGAGATCACACAGAAACTTAAAATAATACAGTAGGACATGTCTGATGTCAAAGAAAAACACTTAATCTAACTTTCTAATCTTTAGCTAATCTTAAGAGAAAACACAGTGCTATAATCCTACTTACATACATAAAGAGCATGAGCAGTACTCGGGTTGATGGTCCAAGACAAATGCTTCTAGTCTCTCAATGAACAATAGTTTTTAAAACACTAACAAACAGCTCTGCTAAGGCCCTCCCAAATTATATCATTTTGACACTTAGGTTTTCCCACTATTCACATTACATCATTTTGACACTTAGTCTGGAGTTCCCCTGCCACAAACTGCATTATTTAGCAAGCTAACACCTACTCAGGAAACTACAGCAATAAAAGACATTTCACATGTATACTATAACAATTATTCCTTAAGTTAAGACAATAGAAAGAATGTGTTCAGCCAGTCGCTTCGGCACCATTTTTTAGATAATTGTAACTTCAAAGAACATTTGAAATGCTTGGCTTGATTTTCCTTACAGCAGATGGCAATGTTGCAACAATCTTGAAGTCCACATTTTACAGTGTTTTCTTTCATTTAAGAACACAAGCCTGTATTTTACATTTATTTATACAAATGACAGAATTATGTATCAAATTCTATTTGACTAGGCTGGCAGCCTTTGCCCATCTTTCCCCAATCTTCACACTCCTCAGTACGTATTTTATCATATCCCCATAAATATGGGTAGTGCTGAACCAATTTATGTGAGGGTACATAGTTTACAGTTATTGCCTTTGTTTTATCTTCATTAATTTTGTGTCATGAAAAGACATGAAACTGTCCCAGACTGTTCCACAACATTGAACTGTCCTTTACTGGTTTTACCAGCTACAAAGTAATATTATTTGAGAATAAAGCCTACTTTTCTTGATTACCATACCAATTATGTCCTGGAATTTTTGAGTACCTTATTTTCTTTAAAAACAAACTGAATCATACTAAGTAAAGTAAACTACTTGAAAACAAAAAGCAATGCACGTTTACATGGGACAAACTACATGTTTATTTTAGTAAGCGCTTTCATTCGAAAGTAATCCATGAACTTCATCAGAGTTTATTTGATTCTTAATTTTAACATAGTTTTTAATTTGTGGGTTGCGGTCACTTACTCGGATCACCTGAACTTGAGTCAAAGTTTGAACTGGCATTTGCTAGAGATTTACTATTTCCTTCACAGTGAAGCGAGATCAAAAATGTAAATGATATGGAGTTCTGAGTGGTCCAAGGATGGTGCACCTCAGAGAAAGGGAAAGACGGGTGTTACAATGCATTGAACTTAGTGTGAGAATAATAATGTAAGGGGGATGGGGGCAAAGTTCTCCACATGGTGGTGCAAGGGGCTTGCTCCTTTACAAGAATGCATTTTACTGGTGTAAAATCATAAGCTTGAGTGCATGCATTATAACAATATGTGTCCATAAAAGTTCATTACAAGTTAGTGTGTGCAAATTCTTATTAGTCAAGCAGATACATAGTGGATCTGTAATTTACAGCTCAGCTGCCAGCTGGTTGATCCTTTGTTGTATTTTAACTGTATGTTTTATGTTATTTACAGTAACATGCCTAGCTACAGGCATGTAAATAAAGTCTGGTATTACTTGATCTGATCTTACGAAGATTGCTTTACATTTCACGTCTACAAAAGTGTTTTTTTTTTTTTTGTTTTGCAAGATGAAAATCTGTTCTAAGAGAAGCAAAAACCTACTCATGTTTATGTTTTCAAATTCTTTTCTTCTATTTTCTGGGGCACATTTCATTTCATTAAGGCTCTTCAGTAGGAGATTATGGGCAATATATTCTCTTTTAGAACTTTTGCTTATTTTTAATTACTTGAGAAATGTATTTAGTTAGTTATATTTTGGTGGCTGGGTTAGCTAGCAACCATTTTCGAACTGGACCCAGGGAGAAAGGTGCCTAGCATAGCAACAACAGATAATCATATTGTATGAAGTTTGTACTTAATTAAGATAACTGAAGGAAATGAAACTGTAATAAAAGTCATAGCAAATGCACAAACAAACAGATGCTATGAATATCAGAAAGTTATTGGACAGAAAGCCTGAAAGGGTTACTGTACTGACTGTTGGCACATTCATCAAAATTTGAGAAAAATACAGTAAACAGAAAACACAAATGTGATGAAGAACGCAAGATGACTCCACATATTGTGTAAGAAGGTAAACTTTAGAGGTACAGGCAGTCTTAAATTAATAGGGGAGTCTAATCCTCTAATGACATTGGAAAGACTGTTTCAGGTTGGGGGAAAAGAAATGACAGGGAGCTTTAGCAACAATGTTCATGCCTGATTTAAATACATCAAGCAAATTTTGATTAAAAGACTTACATTTTCCACTAAAGTAAAGCTGTATTAAGTTAGAAGGCAAACTGGGTCAGAATCTTCTTCTTCTTTCGGCTTTTTCCCAGTTAGGGGTCGCCACAGCGGATCATCTGTCCGCTCATGATTGGCAGTGGAGTTTTACGGTGTCGAGTTGCCAGCCCGGCGCCCAACCTTCCACGGAAGGCACACACGCGCACACACTCACATTGAGGGCCAATTTAGAGTGTCCAATCCACCTACTGCATGTCTTTGGGATGTGGGAGGAAATCAGACCACCCGGAGGAAACCCACACAACCACAGGGAGGACATGCAAACTCCCTCAAACCGGGTCAGAATAATGATTCTTTTTAACTGTTGGCTCAGTGAGTTAGTTGGAAAACTGTTTCTGAGAAACTTCTTAACCTATCACAAGGTTCTACAACCTCACAGTAGATTACACTAAGGGGATGCAAGGGGCAAAGCCCACTTCATGGAAGATGTGGGGAGTGGTATGAGCCTAACTTTACAAAGGGATGACATTTTTTCTAAGTTTCATTGAGAGTTTCTCCATATAACCACTACTTCCTGAACCATACCGTGAGTTTTGCAGAACAGCTTATGTGTAAAGAGTCGCAGCATATTTTTACTCATGGATTCTAGTAACTCTTTATACGCTGTTACTATTTTCTTACTTGTGTGTGTGGTCAGACTTCCCCTGGCAAGTGATCTGTTTAATAACAGTGCTTCTGCCATGACAGCATGGTAACTACTTGCAGAAATGGCTTGAATCTGTACCCAGCTGTATTTCCTTAACAGCAAACTCAATTTTTTTTCCAAAACTGAGCTTATCAATAACTGTGACCAGATACTTCCAGCTGTCCAGTATTTAATGGGGCTAGATGATCCCCTCACTCCTTTGTTGGCCACTTTCTCCTTAATAAACACAGATTCTACTCCATAGGATATCCCTGGGATTCAGAAAGAATCCTGCCATGGTCACTACAAGTTGCAGCTAAAATGGACTGATTTTGCAGTAGTGGAAATTAGAATCAGAGGCACAGTAACTGCAATGGGAAAGACCTCATTACTGGCTAATTTGCATGTCTCTGAATTGCAAACACACACATAACATACTTTTTACCTCTCCCTGAACTGACAGCCCATTCCTGATGTATCCTCTTTGGCCCTGCCCACTGTAAATCACAGATTATTACAATTGGTCAGTAATGCCAGACATTAAGAGTTTCACTGTTCTTATTGTTCAAAAAGTGCACAGTAATGCTACATCTGTTGCTCTATGAACTTTTCAAGTGACTCAAAGCAATATTAAAAAACAACTCTCATTAGTGTTCCTCCCAGCTTAGTCCTGAAGTCTTCAACATGGCCATTTAGAGGTACGGCATCCCCAGTCAGACCACCCTACCCCCACCCTTCTCAACTATCCCTGATCTTGCTCCTTTTTCCAGTTCTGTACCTTGTATCTCATGGATATATAATCCCAGGCTTTAAGAGTTTCGTACTTTTTATGGTTCACAAGATCTATACCAATGCAAACTCTCTCAGTTAGTGTAGAGGGCAAAAGCTCTCAGTTGGTAAGGAGCTCCTTTCTGAGGGAAATGTACTGGGTTTGAAGCTTTTTCCTCCTGTTTATATATATAATGATTTTCAGTAAGTTAGGGTACAATTTAAAGAATATTCCTGGTGTCCAGTGGTGGTGCAGAGGACTAAAGCACTGCATTGTTAGCAAGCCGATTTCTGTACTGAATGTACAGGATTTTAAGATTTTTCCTGTCCATTTAAGTCCCTGGTGTCTATTATCCCCCCCGGCCATATATTTTTGTGCTGCCTGTTGTTTTACTAACCATTAAGTGACATTAATGTAATAATTCAAGAATATTCTTGGTGTCCAGTGTTCCTCTGGCTGTCCATATGTTTTTGGTGCTGCGAAGCTGTTGTTCTATTAACTTTTTAATTGGGTTAGGGAATCCCTGGTGTCTAGTGTTCCTCCTCATAATATTGTAGGACTTGCTCATTAGTCTAGGGAAGTTCAGAGGAATGACACCCCCACCCCCGATCGCACACACAAGCACCACACAGAGCCCTGCCCCACTACATCTTATTCATGGACACACACACACACATACACATATACCTATGCTACGTATCTCCATAACTATACCTCCTGCTGTGACCACCCAGGCAGACACACACACATTCACCTGAGACCACTTACCCCTCTTCATATACTCACACATGAAGCCACACACATACCCCCACCACTAACTGTCTACTAAACTCCTTTGTACATATTGCACTTACCTCTAATATGATCATGCCTAGTGAAAGAAATTGGTGAACATGAACTTTTAGCCAAGTTAATTAACTCAACTGACCAAGCTAACTTAAACAGCCGAGTGATGCTCAGCTGTGTAAATGACTTACTGTAGGCATTTCTAGGGATAGGATGGAACACATGGCTGATTAGCATAGATCACTTCCCCAGAAGGCCTCATTAGTATATAGCTCAGGCAGGGAAGACAGGCGATCACTTGGGTGGGCCTGTCTATGCATTAGAAAGGGATACTACCAGAGGTGGCAGCCCTTTCTGAATCTGTCACTATAACTTCTGATTCTTCATCTCGTTTACAACCAGTCTATTAAACTAACTGCTAAGGGAACTGAATGGCAGGATAGATTTTTGTCCCAATGACTTCCCCATCTGTGGGAAAGACTCTCTCTCTCTCTCTCTCTCTCCATGTCAGGCAGAGTACCTCATTAGCCCTCTTTAGGGGGAACCTGGATGACCGGATGGGAAACAGAAAATATACCCCTGGGATCCCACCTGTGTCCCTGCTAGACAGGGAAGACAAGTGCTGACTTTGTAGGAACATGGGTGAAATTCTTGGCTAGGCTTATAAGGGCCTCCAGGCCAATAGCTTAGTATCGTCCTATGAACCTATGAATCCATTTTGTAGTTTCCTTAGTACAGCATGGATATTAACAGACTCAGAAACAGTGATCCTTATACTGCAAACACTGTATACCTTCTGTAAATTTATATATTTTGTTACTAAATACTAAAAAAATAGCTGTAATACTGACCCTTGAAGAGCTCCTAACTTTGTTTTATACCTTGCAGATATTGAGTTTTTCAAGGCTGTAGACTGCAGTACATGTATCCCATGAGACAGCCTCTCAACTAGTGAAGTACTAGAACAAGTTTCGTTTAACGTATTAATGAGTACGGCACAGTCAACTAAGTCAAAAGCTTTTGAGGAATCCAGAAAAACTGCTGCAGAGTGAAGACATCTGGCAGAGCTGGCTGAAACACAGTTAACCAGTTTAATCAGTGAAGGTTGTGTGCAGCTAGATAAATTACTAAACTGAAGGCGAACTACCCTTTCAGTAACTTTCAGCAGTGAGATAAGTTAATTAATAGGTTTAGAATTCTCAACTTTATGAGACTTTTCTCCCTTTAA
Source organism: Protopterus annectens (assembly GCF_019279795.1). Taxonomy (NCBI): domain Eukaryota; kingdom Metazoa; phylum Chordata; order Ceratodontiformes; family Protopteridae; genus Protopterus; species Protopterus annectens. The sequence continues at coordinate 1,547,044,534 of NC_056745.1, read as the reverse complement.
AAATAGGATTATACTGGCATTTTCCAGGTGTCTGATACACATCCCATTCTAACACTTCTTCTACTGATAACTGTCACAAGTTTTGCAATACATGTGACCACTTTCTTAGGTAAGAAGGGGAAGATTATCCATGGAAGGTGAGTCATTACTGGTTGTCATTTACTTGGTTTTGTTCCAGCTGCTTGCAGCTACATGCTAGTCTGTGTGTCTTGAGTGTGAGAGACTCAGATTACACAGATTTTAAATACACCTTCTCTGAGTTGGTGTAAAGTTGGAGGCAGTATATTTACTGATGAGAAGACGCCTGCATAAAACACATTTTTGACATGCTAACAATGGCAAGTAGGACATGACTTGAGGTAGTGGTACAAAGTTAAGAGGACTTGAACGAATGGTACTTGAATTACTAAAGCAGACCTGCCATGGCCTTTTACTTTATGTTTGACCTTTCTAATTATGCTGCTTTACACAGAGTTGCAGCTAATGCCAAATGCAGTGTTGGACTGCTGCCAAGGAAAGTTTTTTTTGTAAGTTTAGCTTTGCATTTATTTCAAAAACATGTAAACTTATTATTATTGGATGAATCTTTGGCTGATTAATTCAAGTGGATCAGGCTTAGAATTTTAAGACTTACTTAACTGGTTATTTACATATGTCCAGAATCCTGATGAATTTTTCCTGTTCTATTCTAAATTTACATTTCTAAAGGAAGGACAGCCATCACTCAAAAAGTACTGTTTTCCCTGATTTGCCATTTATTCTGCTCCACTCACAAGCATCCTGGCTTCATTTACCATCATAATGTCGGCATTTATAATTCTGTTCTCAGGAATGAACAAACTTGAATGTCAAAAGATGGGCAGTACATCATCAGTGGCATGGGAAGTTTCAAAATAAGAACGAAGCAAAGAGCATGTCAGGGTAGACATACAAATAAAGATGGACGGATGATTATGAAAATGAATCTGAATCAGGTATCTGGCTGAAAGGATTATTTCAAAATGGAAATCCATCTGCACTTCCGACTGCAAAAAATTAGCAAATGGACAGACCACTTGCTATACCATTGCTAGAAGCGGATGAAACAGAAACAGTTTCTTGTCTGGTAGCATGACACCCCACCACCTAATTTTGACAAATAATGACGACATAATTATTTTGTTTTTGATTACCATGTCTGGTGTCAATACCTCTAGACTTACATGCTACTTAATTTTCTTTCAATAAATTTATAGTTAAAAGAATGTTAAGAATTTTGTTCACGTCTTTGTTTATTTGTACATTTTTTGGTATTATGCCTTAAAATACTTCATTATAAAGTGGACTGAGTGGTAATTAGATCAGCAGTATTTAACTTAGGCTAGCCTAAGTTGTTTTACCATCACTAACACAAACATTGCTTGATGGGTTAGTTGCCGGAGGGAAAATGAATAAAGCAATATCAGTCCGACCAAACAAAATGCACTACCCCATCAGCTGCTCAGTGATTTAAATCACAGATAGGCAATTCTTCTTATATGATTTACTGTCCAGGAGTGAAGGGCACAGTTACTGGCAGCACAAAAGTGGCGGACCTTTCCAGGAGGGAGCAGATATGAAAGAAAGATCTGCCACTATCAAGAACACACACAGTGGAATAAAATAAACCAAAGTGTTCAATGGACTGGACTGTGACGGACTTTCCTTTACACAGTCAGTAAGATAAGAACATGAGTGTCTAAGTACGCACCTATTGCTGCAGAAATAAAAAAAAAGTCTTTAGGCTTTTCCTGGTTAGGGGGTCACCATAGTGGAACTCCAATCCGCTAATGATTGGCAAAGGATTTTTACAGTGCTGAGTTGCCAGCCCGACGCCCAACCTTCAAAGAAGGCACACCCATTCACGCACGCACCTACCTGCATGTCTTGAAATGTCATATGACCGCGGGGAGGACATGCAAACTCCACACAGAAGGCGCTTGAGCCGAGAATCAAACGGGAGAACCTCTTGCTGTGTGCACACATTAATTTACTTTGCCATTTCACAAATTAGTAATTCTTTAGGTGTGATGAGGTCTGTACCAGGTCCAACAAAACAACATTAAGACAAACTGAATTATTTGTATAGAAAACAAGTCTACCTATATCCAAGTCAATGTATACGAGACAGAAGGGAAAAAGAAGTTATGTACTTACCATAACGCTCCATGTCAATTGTTCATTTCGCCTTCATTCTTACAGATGGGTTTTGGAGCCAATCCTTGGCTCAGAGTCAACCTAGTACAAAGCTCGAGGTCTTCGGATAGCTCGAGGCCAAGTCCCTATCCCATGATGCACCTAGAGTTACCTCAGATCTTGTTTGCTGCATATAATAATACCATATGTCATTCTATCACTCCATAAGAGAAAGCTATAGAAGGACTGAGCAACCAGGAAGAATCCAGTATCTTGGTCTTCGAAAAGCCCATTAGGGGGTAGGAGGGTGGGAAGTAAGAATGAAGGCGAAATGAACAACTCACATGGAACGTTATGGTAAGTACATAACTTCTTTATGTGAAGTTTTTCTATCTCGCCATTCATTCTTACAGATGGGTAGCATTCCAAGCACCATCTATCTCAGGTGGCTCATGGGAGTATGTTTTTCAGGACAGTGGATCCAAAGGAGGCCCTGTCAACTTTGTAAAGAGTGACAAAGGTATGAGGTGTTGACCAAGTGGCTGCTGCACAAATGTTATCAATAGGAAGTCTGGCAGAAAAGGCAGAGGATGTAGACACTGCTCTGGGTGGAGTGATACTTAATTTTATGTTGTAAGGGCATATTAGCAGCTGAATAAGCAAATGTGATAAAATCAGATAACCACTTGGACAGAGTTGTTTTGGCCACTGGCATACCTTTCCTGGAGACTGAAAAGGAGACGACAAGCTGTTCAGATTTCCTAAAATCTTTTGTTCTATCCAAGTAAAATCTGAGCTGTCTATGAACATCAAGTTTGTGCAGCATATATTCTAAATTGTTGGAGAAGAAAACTGGCAAATCAACAATTTGATTAAGATTAGCTTCAGTGCAAATTTTAGGCAAAAAGGAGGGGTTAGTTCGAAGTGAAACTCTGTCAGCATGGAAAATCAAATAAGGAGGCATAATGGACAAGGCTTGAAACTCTGACACTCTGCAGACAGAAGTGATAGCTACTAAAAAGATGGTCTTCTATGACAAAAATTTGAGATCACATGAGGAGGCTGGTTCGAATGGAGGAAGAATAATGCAAGAAAGCATAAAATTTAGATTCCATGGGGGATAGGGAGATTTTACAGGTGGTCTGAGATGAAAGGTTCCTTTAAGAAAGGCTTGGGATAGTTTGTGTGACATAATGTTCAATCCTTCAAATCCAAGATGAAAATTAGAAATGGCAGCAAGCTGAACACGAATTGTAGCTGCTGCAACTACTTTGTTAAAAATCATAGTCAAGAACTCTAAAATGGAGGTCATAGGGGCTTGACAGGGATCAATATTGTTTTGAGAGGCCCATATAGAAAACTGTTCCATTTGCTAAGGTATAGCTTCCTCGCAGAGGATTTATGAGAGGATAAGAAAATTTGCTTCATCTCATTAGAAAGGTTATGGAACCTGGCTATGATGGGAATTGGAGCAGCCAAGCTGTCAGCTTCAGGGACTGCAGAGAGGGATGAAGTTCCCTTGACGAGTGCGTCAGAAGATCTGGAACTGGGTCCAGAATCCAAGGGTCCTCCAAAAGATGAAGTTGAAGGAAAGGGAACCAAATCTGATGAGGCCAATGAGGGGCTATTAGAACAGTGGTCCTTCCCAGGGCTTTTGCTTTCTGTAGTACCTTGGGTATCAATGGGATTGGTGGGAATGCATAAAGGAGACCCAGGGCCAACTGTGAATGAGTGCGTCCCTTGGGGATTCACCCACAGGGGGAATCAGGGCAAAGTAGCTTCTGCATTTCTTGTTCATGTGGCTGACAAAAAGGTTGCAGCAAGGCTGGTCCCACCTGCAGAATATCCTCTCTGCTACTTCTTTCTTGAGGGACCACTAGTGGGGCAACAAAATTGCTCTGCTCAGCTTGTCTGCTATCACGTTGGATTTCCCTGGGATGTGCATTGCTAACAGAAAGCGCTGGGTGGATATAGCCCACTGTCATACTCTTAGGGCCTCAAAACAAAGGAGATATGACCTGGTTCATCTTGTTTGTTCAAGTACTAGACCACTGACATGTTGTCTGTCTGAATCGCAATTGTACCTAGAGGAAGAGAGTCCTGGAAGTACTGCAATGCTAGAAGTACTACTCTCATCTCTAGGACATTGATATGCAGGTGTGTCTTTTGATCAGTCCATGTGCTTTGGGCTGTTCTTCCCTGAAAATGCCCCCCACCCTATCAGGGAAGCGTCCGTGGTCACTGTGGCCGTTGGTGTAGGTAGAACAAAGGGACGACCTATTGTGACATGAAGAGAGGTCAGCTACCACTGAAGATCCTTTTTGCAAGAGTTTGTGATCATTATAAGGTGAAACATAGGGAGCTCTTGGTAAGACCATTGAGTGAACTACAGCCATTGCAGAATCTGCATGTGCATGCGACCCAGCGATATGGCCAGAATCACAGCTGCCATCATGCCTAACAATTTTAGTACTTCTGATGCTGGAGCCTTGTTTTTGGATATCAGATTGCGGAACTGCTGACGGAGTAGTAAGACTCTTTCTACTGGAAGTCTCAGCGTGGTGGTGGTGGTGTCCAATTCTGCTCCGATAAAAACAGTATCCTGCGATGGCGACAAAGCAGATTCTTCTGAGTTTATTGTAATGCCCAGCTGGCTGCAAACTGACAGAGTGGTGTCCCTGGCTAAAATGAGTTGATGCCTGGTGGTGGCGGTGTGGAGCCAATAATCTAGGTACAGAAACACCTGGAATCCTAAACACCTCAGGTGAGCAGTGACCACTGCCATACATTTGGTGAACACAATGGGGGCTGTAGTAAGACCAAAGGGTCGGGCTCGAAACTGGTAATGATTGCTCCCAGCCAGATATGCAGATGATCCCTGGATGGTCTGACCATTTTTACTGTGGTAGTACACATCCTGGAGATCTATGGAGCACATCCACTCGTCTTTCCCTAAAAAGGGAAGTATCTTCTCTTTCTTGACAGATTTGTTTAGTCTGCTGAGGTCCAATATAGGTCTCCAGTCCCCTGTCTTTTTAGGAACTAAAAAGAATCTTGAGTAAGTTCTGGAACCTGTTTTGTCTGCTGGGACTGGCTGGATGACTCTTTTTCTTAGCAACGTTTGGACCTCTACTGTTGCCTATTCCCTGTAACTGGGTGGAATGTCCAGGATTTTTCTTGTCAGTGGAGGGGGTGTGGTGAAAGGAATGAAATATCCTCTGGAAATGATACTTTGTACCCAATTGTCATTTGTTATTTTGAGCCAGGCATCTGGATACAAAGATAAGCGACCCCCGTCTGCTTCTAGAGTAGGACAGTCAGGCCTCCTTTCAGGAGTGGCATCTTCTATTATTACCCCATCCTCTGCCCCTGGAGGGGGGTTCACCACGTGTGTTCTGAAAGGCTCCTTGGGCTTTTCGGAACCACATCTTTCCTCCCCTTTGACCCTTGGGGTAGGGTCTGGTATGGGTGGAAAAATGGACTCTGGCAGACAGCGTCTTTCCTTCCTGCTCACACCTGGTCAAAGGTTCCTTGACTTTGGGCCCGAAAAGGGATGAGCCATCAAAAGGGGTATTTACAAAGGATGACTTGAAGAGCTCCGTGAAGGAACACAAGCGCATCCAGGAGTGTCTCCTAAGAGCAATTCATGTACCTGCTGCCCTGCTCGTTCCATCTGCTGCATATGAAATGAGGCGCACGGACGAGTTAACTATGGAGTTGAGGGTAGCAAGCTGGGAGGCAACTTAATCTTAAACTCCTGCAGCTACCTTATCCTGAAGAGTATCTCCCAGTTCTTTAAGGAGATCTCTTTGCAGTCTCGTTAAATGGGTTAGATAGTTCAGCGATTGCAGTGCAAAAGTCGCTGAACTGTAAGTACACTTCCCATATCTATCCATAATCCTAGAATCACTGTTAGGAGGATGGATAGAAGAGGAAGTTTCTGAAATTTCCTTTCTGGTGGCTGCCTCCACCACTATGGCATCCACTGGCACACCCTTGGTCAGAAAAGATTTGTCTTGGGGAGCAGAGATAAATTTATTAGGCCTCCTAGGGACAGGCTCCATGGTGTCCGGAGACTCCCATGCTGTTCGTGAGACCAGCTGCATAAGCTCATCGAAGGGCGAAGACACCCAAGAAGTGGAGGGCTGAGACCCGAAAGCCTTCAGGAGAACCGACTCGTCTTCAGTAGGGTTGGTGGACTGCCAGTCAACCCTTTGCCTAAGGAGTTCTAGTAACTCAGCAAATGAGATTTATTTATTTATTTCCAGTTTGATGACCGGGGAGGTCCACTGGGCTCAGAGAGCCCATTTTCAATGGAGGCCCCTGGAGAAAAGCTCTGCATTACATAGTTTATTTACAGATACAACCATAGTAAAGAAGTCACAATTTACAATTTCATTTCATGTTAGAGAGCAAGCATAAATTCTTTGGTTACATAGTACAATTATGATATTTACAATATGTACATTTATGTTTGGTTAGCTAGTACTCAAGAGTTAGTTAGGAGTTTAGGGGTGGAGTGAATTATTAGACTAGGTGGAAAGACTGCAGTTGCATTTCCTGTTAGAGGAAAGGTAGGAATGCAGCTGTTTTAAAGTTTTCAAACTTTTCACAAGTCCTTAGAGAGGGAGGAAGAGAATTCCATTTTTTTAGCTAAGGAAAAGATAGCAGAAGTTAACCAGCAGGACAACTGGGTTTTAGGACAGTGATTAGGTTTTGGTGAGTAGATCTAAGAGTTCTCTGAGGGGTGTAAGGTTGAAGGATGTTGGTTAGCGCAGGGCACTTAGTAGGTTGAAAAATTAGTTTGTGAGCTGTAGTTATTTGAAGATAGTCTAGATGGTTGGAGAGTTCAAGCCAATTTAACAAATGAAGGGCACTACAGTGATTTCCTCAGAGGGGGGCCATGGGGACCCTTCAGATTCATTCAAGTCAGTATCAGATGTCAGGGACTCCTGTGGGGGAGTCTAGATGCTTCCTCTTACAAACTCTCTTCCTGGGAACCTCATCAGTGGGAGCTTCTGGTGAGGTCTCAGAAGAGCATGGGCCACCCAAAGGGGCTTCCTGAGGCTCTGGGTCTCCACGTTTGGCAAGGATCTGTGAAGCAGAAGCAGACACAGGTGCTTTAGAGGAGGAAGAAGCCAGACCTGAGGTCGAAGATGTCTTAGGATCCGAGAAGTCTTGGAAGATTTTGAGGACTTACTGGATCCATCTTGGTTGCTCAAAGCCTCCTGGAAAGAAGGTTTCAATAAACCCCTGTCAATGAGTTTCCCCTTTCTCTCCTGGAGAACCATAGAAGGAAAGGAATGGCATATGGAGCAGCTTTCTTGGAGATGTAAAGCTTCCTAAACAATAAACGCAGTTTACATGACTGTCGGTGACAGACATTTTCTGGCCACATTTAGGACATTTTTTAAACCCTGACTTGGGATGTTTGTCCTTATTGTCAGCCATTTGAACACGCACAATGTTATTAGCGTGCTGAAAAAAAGTAGACATGCCCAACAACAATTGAAATATAACAACAAGCCTTCCTAAAAATACAGGATAAATATAAATTGTATAAGCCCTTCAAAACTATGGGCTAAAAGGTCACACACACACACACACACACACACACACACACACACACACACACACACACACACACACACACACACACAAACTATTTATCTAAGCAGAAGGTAGATAGAAATATCAAAGTTGTGAGAGAAAGTCACTATGTAAATACAAACAACAATACATATACTGCTAGCACACTAAATAAACATTAGCTCTAATTATTTTAAAGCTATGACAAAAAGATCACTGTCTAAGCACACACACTTAAATCTAAACTAGTACAAAGGAAAACTGTGACAGAAAGGTCACTATTTAAACACTACAATCTAAACTAGGCCTAAGAAAAAACGAGGCCAAATAGTAATCTATGACAGAGGCAGACTAAGGGAAGGTAAACTATACAGTAAAGCTGTAAGAGCTTAACTAAGTATCTAAAAACTACTACTTAGAAGAAATTATCAATAAATTGAAAAATATTTGAAAAATAAGGTATTTACTTGCCTGAGCTAGCGAGAACCTCCGATCTGTTGCAGCGGCAAACTACATCTGAGATAACTCTAGCTGCATCATGAGATAGAGACTTGGCCTCGAGCTATCTGAAGACCTCGAGCTTTGTAGTAGGCTGACTCGAAGCCGAGGATCAGCTCCGAACCCCATCTGTAAGAATGAGCGGCGAGATAGAACAACTTCACAGCTGTAGTTTTCAATTAAATTGTGGCATATTTTTCCAGTCAGTGAAATACAGTCTGTATGATCAACAGTAAATGCCCTCACAAATGCCTTAGTTACATAGTAACTGAATTTATATATCAGTATTTCTTTATGTGAGGACTACACCAATAACAGTGAAGAAGGCCATGCTGACACAGCAGATCAAACAGATGCATCAGTCAATAAAACATTATCTATATCTGATTCTACAGCTGAAAATAAATGCAGTCCTCAACAGAGTGGAGGAATGCACTAGATTTTTGTTTTTCACAGTCAGTAAAATAACATTTATACATGTGACCAACAACAAATGTCCCTGCTGTTGCAGCTCTACAATGATTCCATTCACAGAGAGACAGATAATTACCTAGGTGAGGACAGCCCACACTAGATTGGGGCTAAAGGACATTGTCACTGAGCAGAAACTCAACAGATGTTTTGTAGGATAGACACAGAAAATAAAAGTTTGTTCAGGATTACAATACTGTTTTATCTATCTGCTCTGCTCCTTCTTTGCTTTGGATAATGAGACCTACAGTATCAGTACGTTTACATATACTCCAGTCTCTCTCTCTCTCACACACACACACAAATTACAAAAAAAACAGCACAGCTTACAAAGTATATTCTTCTATTCAAATTTTCTTTCTGTATTGTTTGTCACCAAAATGTATTTGCCATCATGACTGCTAAGCAGCAAGTTGTCTGAAGCATGACCAGATATTATGAATGCTGCTGAAAGTGAAATGAAAATGCAGTGCAAAGTGGGAAATTGGCAGTAACCTTACCAAACTACAGCTCTGACAAACACACACAAACGGTACAGTGTTACATTAACCAATGAATGGAATATCTTAAACAGATTTTACTCTCAGCACTGCTTCCCTCCATTGCTCTTTCTTTGTCAATTATGCAAACATGGTGTTATGTTAGTCAATGAATGGCACCTACTCAGATTTTACTCTCAGCTCTCCTTCTCTCCATGGTTCTTACTTTGGTGACAGCCTCTATCCCTCCCATACAGTCAATTGTAGGCAACAGTGACCTACACCAGCATCACAAAAGGATTATGGCTAGTTTGATACTGCAGCTTTTTACAGTGTCCATTGCAAAGTGGTCAAGCTTCAGTGCATGTTAGGGATGTTTTGCATACATATTCAGCTTTTTCACACCTATTTAGGGATCACAATGGGAATATTAAATTCAATTCCTAGTGTACAGTCCTGCTCTTGTCATCTACCATTGTCCTACATACATTAGTGTCATTAAGGAGTGCAGGCTAACACTATGCATTGCTGTACTACAGATCCCAGCAATACCTAGCTGCTTGACTGCCTGAGAAAGATTCCACACCCTGTGTATTAACCAATGTTATCTGCCTAAAAGCCACTGTTCATCCAGAGTTATTTTTTCTCTCATTCTCTTAGTTCATGTTTACCAATGACAAGAAACATTTACTGCTATTTTTTCTTCCAGAACAATTACGTATAGTAAAACAAACATCTTAAAATGCAGACTAAGAGAAACATTTCTGAAGCTTACATTATTTTCTGTACTTATTTAGTACTTATTTTCTGTAAATCAGTATGCAGATTCATATACAAACCTTGGCTGCATAATGCAGAGGAGTTAGCTGGAGATCAGTGGCCTTTGCATTCACATCAGCACCAAGCTCACATATAAGGAAATGAATGGCCAGATCCTGTGCAGTTACTGCTGTCTGGTGCAAAGGCTGTGCTCCCATGTTATCCACCTGTACAAAACTAGCCTGTGAAGGAATCAGAATAACATTCATTAGAGTGTACTACCTCACAATTAAAAAAATCCTGTAATATCTCACATCTCTCAAGAGCTGAAGCACAGAATTAAAGTAAAACATTAGCCTAAAGTTTGCATGCATATCATAAAACAACTCTTTTAACCCACTCTGATTTTAGGTCTGTACAATACAATTTTCCTTAAGCCTACTACAAAACAAAGGCCTGCCACAACAACCTAAACTACATTTTATTATCAATACACTAAATGGATTTTTTTATCCTTTGTACCTTATTACTGGCTACTGACAGTTGGTAGCTTAAACTCTCCATCACACAGAAGTTTCAAATTTTCACTGCCAGAAAATTGGAAGTCACTTTTCAAGGAATGCCTACATTTTAGACAACCTCCGTTTGCTTACTCTATGACACTAAGCAAGTCACTTAACCACAGAGTAGAATAACCCCTGAAAAGCGACAATTTCTCCAGTGAGCTTGCCCAGTCAAGAAATCGGTAACATTAAAAAAATCAATATATTAATAATAAAACACTGCTTGACAAAAAAAAAATCACTCTCACTGGAATAATCAAATATCCCCAAGTTCCATCTCAGCACATTATGAGGAATCTTTCTTCTTTCCATAAAAAGATGAACTTTTAATAGATTAAAAAAATTATAGACTGTATCTGATTATGTTTGTTTTGCTGGGTTAGGGGATGGCAGACACACAGGGCACAGGAAGCAGGCAATAATGCCTGACAGGGTGTGTGTTAATGTGTAATTAACGCCTGCCCAGGGGTGTTATGAGGCCTGACACATTAACAAACACCCTGGAGGGCATTATTGCGCTTAGATAATGGGCTTGCTGTAAAATTGTTGCGTTTTACTTGCTTATTTATTTTTTTTAAGTACTGTATTATTTTTTTTATATATTTTTAATGTAAAATAGTTCCTCCGCCTACTGTTTCAAACTTGCTGTATGTTAATGGTGTTGGAGGAAGCATTTTACATCAGATATATATATAAAAATAATATAGTGCTTAAAACATAAGCAAGTGGAACATAACAATTTTACATACAGCTTATTCTCTCTCCCATACACACATACAGTCTCTTCTGCTTTCACACACATACATATACATACAGAGTATACATACACACACACAAACACACACACACACACACACACACACACACACACACACATATACATTCTCTTTGCTTTTATACACCTATTCACATACATGCAGACAGAAACACACACACACGATCACTCTCTCTCTCTCTTACTTACATACATGCATACACTCACACACAAGCTGCATTTTCTTTTTTTTCGTCTCTTTTTATTTTACACTCACTAAACAGCAAAAGCGCTGCTTAGCAAGTGTAAAACAACGGCTCGCTCACTCTCACTGGCATGCACATGCACTCACACACAGACAAACACGTATCATTTTGTCTTTTTTTTTTTTATATATTTTATACTCAATCGCTAAACAGCAAAAATGCTGCTTAGCAAATGTAAAATAATGGCGGTCGTTCCGTTTCCTCAGTCCAAGCTCCATGGCTGATTGATAAGCTGCAGAGATGCAGAGAACTTGTTCTTCTCAGCGGGCATTACTTGTACATTAATACCCTGCTGGAGAATGCTCATTCTCCAATCAAGGTATTGATGTACAGCTTGCCCACTGCCTAAATTCTCTTATTTTATTGCACATCTTCCCTTGCTAATCTATGTAATAATTAGTTTTGATGACACAAACAAAGACAAGAAAAGTGTCTTATTTTACTTTATCTGAAGCTGGCAGAACCTTGGAACAAAAAGATTTGGTTTTATTTCCTGGAATCCAGTAAAAATATAATAAAATTATATGATGGGGAACAGAAAAATTGCAACTAAATTTGGAAGAAAAATATTAAAAATGTAGACTCTTCAATTTGATAACACAATGAAAAATCAGTTTGCGACACTATAGAACTCAGCTGTCCTGTACATACATACGTGTGTGCCTTTTCTCACACTAGTCACCAGTTCAGTTCTGATTAAATCAAATGCCTCTTGCCCTGCAGAGGCCTTATCATCATCTATCCTGCTGCCTACAATAAGGATAACTCCTAATAGCCTCCTGCTGTGACTTGAGGGTAGTAATGTAGTCTACTGTCACTGAAGGGTTTTACCTTCAGTATTTGGCTTTCCTGGCCTTCACCCACCAAACCATGGACAGTAGTATGCTTATTAACAAACACTTCCAGACATGCTGACCTAAGGAATCATTACAACCAGGCCAGTGGTGCACTTGTCCATTGACAAGGAGCTTGACACCACAGCCATCTAGCCTACAATGATGGTGGCAGTGTGCCAAAAGGTGCAACCTAACCAAGGATGAAACAGCAGGCTTCTGACCATGGTATCTTATCCACTACCCAATCAACTCTCCTGTCAGCCAAACTACTTACCAGAAATATATACTTCAGTGATTTGTCTTGAGAAATGGACCAAAGAGCTAAGATAAACTAAACTGTATAAGCATGCAAATGCACTCCTGATTTTTTTAAAACAACTTTAAGTCGTGACATATACTTACAAAAGCAAATAGCAGACATAAATGAGTACCTTATGCTTTTTCATCAATAATTTTGCTATATCAGTATGTCCATTCCTTACAGCATCCGTAAAGGGAGTAACCCCACAGCTGTCCCTACTGTCTGGGGTATAGCCACACCTGGAATAAAACAAAGAGCAATGTATTGCTGATAGGTATGGAGGTCTTGGAAGCTCCTCTGATGCATCATTAGTAGGCACCAAAGAAAGGCTTATGAAATTCAGTCGCAGCAGTTTGTGGCAGTAAATGATGTTCATTCAGGAAGCCATTGTGAACACTGTCTCACATATTAAATTATACATGAATTTGTACACAGCAACAAACAATAACAAATCTATATATTTTATTATAAGCCTGAGTTTTTATACACCAAAATATACAGGTTTAAGCATTTCACAATAATGTATTACCAGTGCCTTTCCACAGCATTGTCACATTACCAAGGAAACTGACCCCCCCATGAATAAATACATAATTCACTAATAACATCAAATGTGCTTGATTACCAACAACCATTAAATTAAGCTAGGATAGAATATGAAGTCTGAAGGATTCAAAGTTTACGTATTACAACAGATAACTTTGGGGCTACACTGAAATATTAATATATTAATATATGAATTCAGGCTGCAAACAGTTTCATAAGGAAGCATCAAGTATACAGTTATAGAATGTTGTTGTTCTTCTTTCGGCTTTTCCCAGTTAGGGGTCACCACAGCAGGACTCTGGTCCACTAATGATTGGCAGTAGGTTTTTTTATGGTGCCGAGGTGCCAGCCCGACGCCCAGCCTTCAACGAAGGCATGCCCATTCACGCATGTCTTTCGAACACCACTCGACCGCGGCATAGAATAACGATCTAAAAATACCATCTATAAATTAATGTACCGCATCACACCATGAGGAAAAAAAATGCAAAAAGCGAACACAGAACATTTCAGAAGTTTCATTCTGCATTCACTACCATTCTTGAATTGCAGATGACTCGAATAAACAGTCGAGGATATAGCTCATTCTGTAATATGTGGAAATTTCTCTGCAAGTTATATTACATTTTTACCTAACACTACATCGGGTAACTAATTTTCAAGTCATGTTTCAGTTACTTAAAAGATGCACCAACATGTGAACACCATTTTCTATTTTTTCTATTACAGTCTATGCGGAATGCTTGGAACCTTGAAACTGTTGCCAACAGCTTTCATTAAATTATCTTTAGAGAATGAGTAAATTGTGCTTTAAACCCTGATTGGAAAATGAAATGTTCTCCAGCAGGGTATTAATGTACAGGTAATATCTGCTGAAAAACAAATCCTCTGCTTCATGGTAGCATAATAAACTACAGTGAATCTTGGATAGTTAAGAAGCAAGTGGTCAGTATTTTTTTGCACTTGCTAAACAGCTCTTTGTGTTTATCAAGTGTAAAATTAAAGGAAATACTAAGTAAAGCAAAAAAGAAAAGTGTGTGTGTGTGTGTGTGTGTGTGTGTGTGTGTGTGTGTGTGTGTGTGTGTGTGTGTGTGTGTGTCTGTGTGTGTGTGTGTGTGTGTGTGTGTGTGTGTGTGTGTGTGTGTGTGTGTGTGTGTGTGTGTGTGTGTGTGTGTAGATAGGTGAAGGCTGTCAGCCTAGCCAGATAGAATTTTGTAGATAATTCTGTCATTTGTAAATATTAATGTAAGCCACAGGCTTGTTCTCTTAAATGTGAAAAGACTGTATTGGATATTGAACTGCAAAAATGTAACAACAGTGCACTCTGCTGTAAGAAAGCTAAGTCAAACAATTTATGACCGTCTTTGATGTCAAAATTCGGAGTAGAGATTTCTAGACAAAGGGATTTTGCCTATTGTTTTGAGGCCAGAGTTAATGGCTAGAATTTGCATGTATAAATGTCCTTTATTGTTCTGGTTTCTGACCAGGTGAAAAGAATGTAAATGTTGTTTCTGTTAGCCTGGGAACACCAGAGAAGTGTGAAGAATGATGTCACTTGAAGCAGCTCTTTGTTATCAATTTAAAGAGACAGAATCAGAGAGCTCAGAGCATTTTGTCTTGAGAACATCCAACATCACCAGCACTGCTATGTTCTATATGTACGTTTATTTCAGAACTGTGTTTTCTCTTAGATATAGCTAGGAAATAGGACGATTAGACTAGTTTGTTTTTCTGTGATGTCAGGACTTTTCTACGGTATTATTTTAAGTATTTCTCTGTGATCTCTGAACTCTTGACTAGCACTGTGTAGTAAGAAGTATTGTCTTCTGTTTTTATTATTTATTATTAAATATTTTTAAACCTTTCAACTATGGTTGTTTTGTGTAGAGATAATTTAAGCTCTAGAGTACATTACATGTATATGGTGATACTGTACCAAGTCACTCCAAATAAGTCTTGACTGGTTGCACTTACCAGTTGGATAATGATATTGCACAGTAATAACTGGACACCCCTTTCATAAGAGCCTTTTGAGTAACTGATAAATATTAGCTGGGTGGTGGCAGTGATATCTACTGTATAGTCTGTGTAAAAGGGGCACAGCTGGCGAACCTGTGCCAGACTTACCCAGGAGGGTCTGTGTGGTTGTATATAACTCTTATTTCAAAGTGTGTGTGTGTGTGTGTGTGTGTCAGCTACTAGGGCAGGGACACAAAGCATTGGTTGGACAGGGAGGGTGCTGGAGGTTTTAGCTTGCCCACTAGGCTGAGATCTGGACCCTATAGCTGTGCCAGTGGAGAGTCTGATTTGGGACCTGGAGAGAAAAGGAGAAACCAGCCCCAGACTGACTCTGACCTTTGTGTGCTCTTAGGGAAATTGTACTTTACAGTGTGTGTATTTATTATCCTTTCCCTATATGGATGCACCTCACTGGTATTAGTGGTGAGGATTGAGGCTCCTTGATTGCTAGGCCAGTGCATGGGTGTCGCATATTAATTGTTTGGCAGTGGTGGGATATCCACACCACATATTAATTGGTTGGCACATACTAATTGGCTTGTATTGGTGTGGATAGAGTGAATTCCTGTAGCTTGCATACAGTGATCACTGAAGGTGTTTTTGTACTCTAAATCAGCCACGCAGTGATTACTCAGAGTTCAGATCACAATTGTTTTATTTCTTTTGTTAGCTTAGTTGGTCAGGGAGAGCAGGCAGCATATCAGGAGAGGAGTACGGAAAGCTGACAAGGAGCCAGCTAGCTGAGATGTGCCAGGCTAGGGGACAGGTGCATGGAAACCTGACTAAGGTAGATATGACTGCAGCTTTGGTCACAGCTGCATCAGAAAACAGCAACCAGGAGGATGATCAGACTGGCAGTGGAGATGTACCACACTCCGAGAATGGACAGCTCAACCTTTCTGCGAAGGACTTAAAAATCCATCTGGCGCTAAAGAGACTTGAGTTGGAGGCCGGGCGTGTGGAAATAGAAGCAGCTGAGAGACTGAGGCATCTAGAGAGTGAGGACAATGAGAAACTGTGACATTTGCAGGCTGAGGAGAATGAGAAACTGCTACGCCTTGAAGCTGAGGAAAAGAAGAGGCAGAGGCAGCATGAGAAGGAGATGCTGACTCTTTGCCAGAGTCATGGATGTAAGGGGGAAGGGAGTAACTGGACTCCAGAAGCACAAAAGGTCAGTAAATTTCTTCCACAGTTTAAAGAGGGGGATAATTTTGATAGTTTCATTCATATGTTTGAGAGGGTATGTAAACAGTATGATGTTGACCAAAGGCTCTGGGTACGGTTCATAATCCCCTTACTCCACGTTAAAGCTGTAACTGTGTTGTCTAAATTTGCTTATTGTGAATATTTTGATTATACTGCTAAGAAGCACTTGTTAGAATGTTTTAAGCTAACACCTGAAACTTATAGGGAAAAGTTTTGTTTGCACAGACGCAAGGCAGATGAAAGTGTGAGTGAATATGTTGCTGAACTGAGCACTTATTTTCATAGTTGGGTGAATGGATGTTAGGTCACCACTTCTGAAGAGTTGGTAGACCTTTTGGTGAGGGAACAAGCTCTTAGCACTTTGCCTGTGGACATGAGGATCTGGTTAGCTGATAGACAATGTGCTACTTCAGATGGGTTGGGGAAGAAGGGAGACCTATACCTAGCAAGCAGGGCATCCCTGCACAGGAATGGGACCCCCCAGTACTGCTCATAGGTCTAAAGGAACCCATGGTGGGCAGCACAGACTGCCCCAGCAGAATCTGCCAGTAGCAGGGGGAAGCCACTAGTCCACGTACATGTCCAGGACCTAGGGTTAAATGTTTTGAATGAATGCAACCACTGGAGCCATGTGGCATACAGGTGTCCACAAAGACAAGGTGGGGAAGAAAAGGTGAGAGAGCCAGTAAACGGGAAAGACAAAATGCCAATAGTAGGTTGTCTTGAGACAACAGGGGTACCAAACTATCGTCCTGCAGATGTCCTGATATGGAAAGACTCAGATGAGGCAGTACCATGTGCTTATGCAGTTACAAGCAGTCAGGCTAGGAGACAAGCATGTGGGTTTGGTAACCTGGGGGAGACCCAGACAGACTGCATACTTGCAGCCAGGACTGGTGAGGTGGTTACTTCAGGGAGGGGGAGCTACTCTGTAGCAGTGAGACTGAATGTGAGCCACAGCTGTTTGCGGGTACTGATGTTCCCTTGGACAGAGTGACTGCAAAGGTAGAGGTGAGTAGTAGTACCCAGGCTGACAGTGAGGCACCACTGTCAGAGGATGCCAGACTTCCTTTTGAAGGGGAGCTGGGAAGGGTTACAAAGAAAGAGCTGAGACAGGCACAGCTCTCAGACTCTACACTGCAAGGGCTGAGGCAGGTAGCTAGTGAGGCACCTGATTCTCAAGGAAAGGGGGAATCTGTATACTGGGACAAAGGGTTACTGTATAGAGAGAGTGGAGCCCTAAGGTAGGGCTAGAAGGTGAGAGAATACAGCAGTGGGTAGTGCCTACCCACCGTCTGGCACTTCTAGCCATAGCCTATGATATTCCCTTTGCAGGTCATATGGGCATAAAACATACAAAGAGATGTGTTATGCAGAAGAATCTATTGGCCTGGGATTTCCAGAGATGTAACAGGGTACTGCAGGACCTGTGAGCAGTGCCAAAAGGTAGGCAAGGTAGGAGACAAGGTGAGAGCTTCTTTGATGTCTTTGCCTGTGATTGAGGAGCCATTTCAGAAGGTAGCTATGGATATTGTGGGGCCTCTGAGTACCCCAAGTTCCGCAGGGAAAAAATATATCCTAGTGGTAATGGGTTACGCAACACGATACCCTGAGGCAGTGGCTCTGTCCTCCACTGAGACAGGAAAGGTGGCAAAGGCTTTGTTAGAGATTTTCAGCAGGATAGCTTTCCCAAAAGAAATACTGACTGACAAAGATGCCAATTTCATGTCAGACCTGCTGGCTTGTCTGTGGATGTCCTGTGGTGTGAAGCACCTGAAGACCACCCCGTACCATCCCCAGATTAATGGTCTTGTTGAGAGGTTAAACTCTAAAATCAAGTCCATGCTACAAGCATTTGCAGACCAGTTTAAGAGGGAGTGGGAGAAATATTTGCCCCATCTGTTATATGCTTACAGAGAGGTTCCCCAAGAATCCACAGGGTTTTCACCCTTTCAGTTGTTGTATGGGCATAGAATGAGGGGACCTCTAGATTTAATTTGTGATGAGTGGGAAGGTGAGCATGAATCTCACAAGGAGTCTGTAGTGGCATATGTCCTAAACCTCAGGACAAGGCTCAGGGAACTCATGGGCTTGGCCCAGGAGAACGTGGCAGAAGCCCAACAACAGAAAAAGGTGTGGTTTGACAGGAATGCTCAAGCTAGAGAGTATGCTGTGGGGCAGCAGGTAATGGTTCTCATTCCTGTCACACACAACAAGCTGCAATGCGCTTGCGAGGGACCCTACAAGGTGGTAAGGTAAGTGATGTTAACTACATGATGGAACTGCCAGGCAGGAGGCAGGGGCATAAATTGTACCATGTTAACATGATGACACCTTACCATGTTAGGGAGGCCCTTGTGCTGAGCATTTGCAGTGGATTGCAGGAGGAGTTTGAGGGAGACCTGGTGACTGATCTCCTCAGTGAGGCTCGGGACAGACACCTCAGTGGAAGGGGTAGCAATGTCCCAGCAGCTATCTCCTACCCAGGTATGAGAAATCTGAGCAGTGTTACAGGAGTTTGGGGACATGTTCACTGGAAAATCAGGGTGCACCCACCTGGTGCAGCATCAGGTGGATGCAGGACCCCAAAGACCTATTAGGCAGGCCCCTTATATGGTGCCTGAGAGAGTCAAACAGACTCTGAGGGAGGAAATAACGGAAATGTTGGAACTAGGGGTAATTCAAGAGTCCAACAGTCCCTGGGCCTCCCCAGTGGTGCTGGTGCCCAAGAAGGATGGCAGCACCAGGTTATATGTGGACTACAGGAAATTAAATAGTCACACAGAGTCAGATGCTTACCCCAAGCCTAGGACAGATGAGGCCCTAGAGCAGCTGGGTGCGGCTAAGTATCTTACCACTATTGATCTTACCAAGGGTTACTGGCAGGTGCACTTGATTCCCAGTGCTACAGAGAAGTCAGCCTTTGTGACTCCTTTTGGCTTGTATGAGTTCACAAAGATGCCATTTGGGATGAAAAATGCCCCAGCAACTTTCCAGTGGCTGGTAGATCATATCCTAGCTGGATCAGGAGATTTTGCCCTTGCTTACCTAGATGATATTGCCATCTACAGCCATTCCTGGCAAGAGAACCTTCAGTAGTCAGGGAGGTGCTGGGCAGACTACAGAGGTCAGGGTTGACCATTAAGCCCATCAAATGTGAGGTGGGTATGGCAGAGGCCTCCTACCTGGGACATAGAGTGGGGAGTGGTAATATCAGGCCAGAACCTGCCAAAGTAGAAGCCATTTAGGCATGGCCTGCACCTGTTACCAAAAAGCAGGTGAGGGCATTCTTACGGACAGCAGGATACTACAGAAAGTTCATCCCCAGTTATAGTACCATAACTGCTCCACTCACAGACCAGGCAAGGAAGAACAGAGCCAGCCAGCAAAATGCCAAGTTGATAAGATGGAGCCTAGGGTTGCAAGCATATGATATGTCAGTGCAGCAAGGCAGTGAGATTAGCAATGCCAATGCAGAAGGGCTCTCAAGACAAGGAATGGGGTAAGGTATGCTCAAGCTAGACCTAATCCTCTCAAGCAACGTTTCTCAAGGGTAACTTGAAAAACTATCTTGAGTTCTCCAGGGGGTGGGAGATGTGTGAAGATAGGTGAAGGCTGCCAGCCTAGCCAGATAGAATTTTGTAAATAATTCTGTCATTTGTAAATATTAATGTAAGACACAGGCTTGTTCTCTTGAATATGAGAAGACTGCATTGGATATTGAACTGCAAAAATGTAACAACAGTGCACTCTGCTCTAAGAAAGCTAAGTCAAGCATTTTATGACTGTCTTTGATGTCAAAACCCAGAGCCGAGATATTGTTTTGAGGCCAGAGTTAATGGCTAGAATTTGCATGTATAAATGTACTTTATTGCTCTGGTTTCTGACCAGGTGTAAAGAATGTAAATGTAGTTTCTGTTAGCCTGGGAATACCAGAGAAGTGCGAAGAATGATGTCATGTGAAGCAGCTCTGTGTTATCAATTTAAAGAGACAGAATCGGAGAGGTCAGAGCATTTTGTCTTGAGAACATCCAACATCACCAGCACAGCTTTGTTCTATATGTAAGTTTATTTCAGAACTGTGTTTTCTCTTAGATATAGCTAGGAAATAGAAAGATTAGACTACTTTGTTTTTCTGTGATGTCAGAACTTTTCTACGGTATTATTTTAAGTATTTCTCTGTGATCTCTGAACTCTTGACTAGCATTGTATAGTAAGAAGTATTGTCTTGTGTTTTTATTATTTATTATTAAACATTTTTAAACCTTTCAACTGTGGCTGTTTTTTGTAGAGATAATTTAAGCTCTACAGTACATTGCATGTATATGGTGATATTGTACCAATTCACTCCAAATAAGTCTTGAATGTTTGGTTGCCCTTACCAGTTGGATAATAATATTGCACAGTAATAATTGGACACCCCTTTCATATGGGCCTTTTGAGTAGCTGATAAATATTAGCTGGGTGGTAGCAGTGATTTCTACAGTATAGTCTGGGTAAAAGGGGCACAGCTAGAGAACCTGTGCCAGCCATACCCAGGAGTGCCTCTGTGGTTGTATATAACTCTTATCTCAAAGTGTGTGTGTGTCAGCTACTTGGGCAGGGACACGAAGCACTGGTTGGACAGAGAGGGTGCTAGAGGTTTTAGCTTGCCCACTAGGCTGAGATCTGTACTCTATAGCTGTGCCAGTGGGGAGTCTGATTGGGGACCTGGAGAGAAAAGGAGAAACCAGCCCCAGACTGACTGTGATCTCTGTGTGCTCTTAAGGGAAATTGTATGTTACTGTGTATATTTAGTATCCTTTCCCTATATGGACACCCCTCACTGGTGTCAGTGGTGAGGATTGAGGCTCCTTGATTGCTGGGCCAAGGGATGGGCATCACAGAGTGTCTGTATGTTTTTGTTAGCATGTGTGCATGCCTGCTTGTGCAAAACTAAGTGACAGACAGAGAAAGAGGCAGATGGATAGACAAGACACCACTGACTGTGAGGGTTCATATTATAAGCTCAAAGGTCCTGTTCAGTGAATATGAAAAGGGCGACACATATTTACCGAACCATGAATACCCCGAAGGCCATAAACTGCGAAATTTCAAATCATGAATCGTCATGCTCGCCCAACACCATCGCCCGTGACATACTACCTACCCAAACAAAATAAATAAACCACATACATACATTATATCTATGCATTTACCTTAACCCGTACCCTAACCCTAAGGTCCGTAACTATCGCACACTTACCTTACAGAGCTGTACCGCAGAGGGGCCAACTATGATGAATCAACATTTCGAATTTCCCGGTTTTGAACGTTCGCTGTATATGTGGTTCGCGCAATACATGTCGCTCTTTTCGTATTCGCTGAACAGGACCTTCGAGCTTCTAATATGAACCCAACTGTGACAGGGAGTCTGTCAGCATAGACAGTGACTCATTAAGAAACTCTTAATGCCTGACACTGACTGACTTCAGTCTTCACTGATATGACTATAGAAGCAAAACCATGGAGAGTAAAGGGGGGGGGTCCAAACAGTTGCAATGCTTACATTACTGTCCTTTTTTTAGTTATTTATTCATTCAATCTGAAAATGTACAATGTGGCTGTTAACAGGTGTGTGTTAGTGTGAGTTTGTTTCCATCTATATATGTGCTTGTGAGACTGAATGCTTGTGTTTTAGAAGGCAAGTAACTATGTTCTTCTAAAGGCCTGTGTGTGTGTGTGTGTGTGTGTGTGTGTGTGTGTGTGTGTGTGTGTGTGTGTGTGTGTGTGTGTGTGTGTGTGTGTGTGTGTGTGTGTGTGTGTGTGTGTGTGTGCATGCGTGCAAGCACATGTAGATATTAAATACTTAAATAACTTATATTTTGGATATAATATACTTTTTCCAACCAAAATTACACGTAGTAAGCAAGATGAGACATTAGACAGATGATCTATTTTACATTAAAAAATAAATACAAAAATAATTGAATAACCCATTCTCTTAGTACAATAATGCCCTTGAGGGTATGTGCTATTTTTTAACAGCTTTACTGAATTATCACTTAAAACATAGGCAAACACAGATTTATATAAAACAAACCATATTAACATAAGCCCAGCTGCAAACATTATACATTACATATATTCTTTGGTATAATTATCATCAATCCAACATTACATAAAATGATCAATTCATGTCATCCCTTAAACCTTATTCTTTCCTTCAAAACATTATTCTGCATGAATTGTTTCCACAATTTCCATTTTTTCTATGTAATTTGCTCTTACCCTTTTTCTAAAGATCCCACTTGCAGTTCATGTATCTCTTTGTTACAATATTCGGTACTTCAAATACAGGTGATTTAGACTTTGATTTCTGTTTTCTAATAATTATTTTTTGGCAGCCACCAAAATTAAACTTAACAAGGCCTTACTGTGTCTAGGCATGTAATTGTTAAAGTCTCCCAAAACATATGTTCCCAGTTACCTCTTTCTTCTCAATCACACCGCCAACATTTGCAATCTACCTGAGGAAAAATTCTGTGGGGTCTGCTTGGGGTATAAAAATACCTATACAAATGCTTCCAAGCAACAAAAATCCTAAATATTCTGGACTTGGTTGTGTATTTAAGAGCCAAATATGTCCTCCCATTGTTTCCTTGTGAATTGCTTATCCAATCTCTATTCCCAAACTTTTGTAACCTTCTCTGATTGATTTTTATAGTTATTGTGCAAAATCTTTCACTCCCTAATAATTATTACTTTTTTAACAGCAGCTTCTGTTCTAGATTCAATTAAAAATTCTACGACAGCAGGGCTTTCACTTATTCTGATATCAATCCCTCATAGGGAACACAGTCTCTAACTTGTAGTCCGAATCTCTTCTTGGCCTCTTCCCATTCTGTTACCTTTCTCTCTCTACTTATTTGTTCTCAGTACCTTGGTTCCTTTGCCAGTTTTCTGCAGTAAATTCCAGCTCCCTCTTGCCTATTCTCTGTATCCCTAATTGCAGTCATCCCTATCAGTAAAATTTCCTTTCTCCATTCTTGTGATGGTGAGAATACTTTCTAATACTTTATGAATGTAATATTGTGTATGGGTGTTGCTATTCTCCTTAAGGATCTGCATCCAGATCTCACACACTCCTTATTTCTTGAGGTTCACCCTGTTTCATCATCATCCCTTTCCACTTTGAATTATATCTTTCTGCTTGTGTTAATATATATACAGTTTACTATAATTTTACTGAATCACACTCACTCGAGACATTGCATCATGGAATCACTTCTGCAACAAGACATAATGTTGAATTCCGGTATATCTAAAAAAAATACCACATTTGAAATTCCCTACCACTCTAGACCTAGGAACAAGCATTAACATGGGTCTAGAAGGGGCAAGATTTGTCCGTCGGAAATAGCGGTGCTCTGCATTTCCATCATTCTGTTTTTGGACTTTGAGCAAGTTGGATTCGGATGAGTGGGATTCAATAAAATGATAGTAAACCTACATATACACACACACACACACACACACACACACACACATATGTTGAAGCTTTCAATTAAATGCACATATTCCTGTGAAATATAATTTCTGTGTAGTCCAGCCCAGTTACTGTACCTTGGGGAATAATATGTAAATTCTCTCAGACTTCCTACTACTGAATTCACATCTTCCATACTAAATGTTCATGAATTTCTTCAAACATCTACCCTCTTTTGTTACATTTTCCCTTCTAGGTCCCCCAGGTACATCCTCTCTGTTGCAAATCAAGTTCAAGTCTCCAGCTGTAAGCAATACTCTGAAAGCTGATTATTTCTCAAAAATTTTTAAAGCTCCATAACAGCAGTTTTAGGAAGAATATAAATACATGCCAGCAGAATCCTCCTCCCTTGTCCAGCCCCTTACTACCACAAATCTACCATTATTGTTTTTTTTCCTCTTATATCATTATCAGAGCTGGGCAGCCGCAGTGGTGTAGTGGTTAGCGTTGCCACCTCACAGCAAGAGGCTCTCTGGTTCGATCCTCTGCTGGGGTGCCTTCTGTGCGGGGTCTGCATGTCCTCCCTGTGGTCGTGTGGATTTCCTCTGGGTGCTCCAGTTTCCTCCCACATCCCAATGACATGCTCTAGGTGGACTGGACACTCTAAATTGAATCTAGGCATGAGTTGGTGCATGTGTGTGTGCCTTCTGTGGAAGGTTGGGTGCCAGGCTAGCAACTCGACACCGTAAAACTCTACTGTCAATCATGAGCGGACAGATGATCCACTGTGGTGACCCCTAACCGGTAAAAGCTGAAAGAAGAAGAAAATATCATTATCAGAGCTCCTATAGCAATAAGTATAAGTACTCCCCACCTTTCCTGTCTCTGATATTCTGCTGAATATCCATCCTGAAATCCTTTATTTTTCCAATTCACATGCTCACTTCTCTCCAAATATGTCTCCTGTAACACTGCTATTTGCTCTCTGCATTTCTAAATATAATTCAGTACCTTTTTGTCCATACCTGTGAGGTCAGTGACATTCCAAATTAACACCGATAGTATAGCAATTATGGTAAGAAGTTACTAAACCAACCTCTTACATGTCAGCTTTTTTAACTTACTATTTTCAGCTTTTGTGTTGCATGCACCCACTAATGTTTGTCAGGTTGATTGTTTATACAGTTGTTTGTTGTCATCTCCATGTGAACCTGTCACATTTTACAAGACTTTTTGATTTAATGAAACCCTCATACAAAACACACACACACAAAAACTGTGACACCCCACAGCCTGTTAACTAAAACAAACACATAAACTATGTACATCTTGCAAAAATTAAGTTTAACCCTTCTGATAGGACAACTGTCCCAAATCAACAGTTGCACCTACAGTTATTACCCAACCTAAAATTAAGGTTGTCCATTCTAAAGAGAGTGCTACAGCCTGTGCTCCTACTTCCACTAATTGCTGTCTGTTCTTGAATTATCTTTTTCCCCTCCCAGTTGTGAAAAATAGCCTGTATGCTTTCAGAAGACATTATCAACTTTTATCTTTAAGAAAAAAGTGCACTGACTATCGTTAAATAAAAACAAATTATACACTGTTGTAGTAAATGCACTGAAGTAGTTAAGCAATGGCTATTTCTTATCCACTTGAAGTATTTAAGTAACTGCTATCTCTCATTTATTTCCAGTAATTTCCAACTTTATTTTTTACTGAGCTGCTTGCCCTTGTACCTTTTAATTTTATATTTCTCTCATCAAACAGTGTCCAAAGCTCTTGTAAAAATGTAAAAAACGAACTTCTCCAAACACAGAAAAAAGCCAATGCCACACGAACTCCAATGCAGTGGTAGTCACTGATAGTAAACAAACAATATCGAGACTTTCCTTCAACGGACAAAATTTATTAAAAGCTTGAAGTGTGAAACTTTACATGCACTTTTCGTCACTTCAAGCTTTTCAATTCAATTCAAGCTTTTCATCATTAGAAAGGTTTTGCATTCAGCGTGTAGATTTGGTGTTGCTTTAAAAGTTTGGACAGTTTTAAACAGTCTCATTTACACTGATTAATTAATGATGTTTTAACTGCTTATATTAAAGTGGTTCAGTTAGTGGCGGTTTGTTTTCTGATGAAGTTGGGGCAGGAGCCCTGACGAAAAGTGCATGTAAAGTTTCACACTTCAAGCTTTTAATAAATTTTGTCCATTGAAGGAAAGTCTCAATATTGTTTGTTTACTATCAGTGACTACCACTGCATTGGAGTTCATGTGGCGTTGGCTTTTTTCTGTGTTTGGAGTGTCCAAAGCTCTCAAGATTCATTGTCTAGACCAGCCTGTCTTCATGGAAGCATAACAGAATGTAGAGCTGCCTCCCATCTGCATACCTCTCAACTCACGTTGAACATTTATTTGTCAAAGGAAAACATTTCACCACATCCACAGTACTCATCTACCTTTGCAGTACACATGTCCACACAAGAAATTCATCATCAGGCTAAGTCAAGGGCATAAATCCAGAAATTCACTTATACAAAAGCAAGAAAAAACATGTTAACTCTACATTTATTATAATCAGTGCACTTTTACACCCCATCACCCATCCGAACAACCCAAGATTACAACAAATTAATTGAACATACTGTAATGCCTACATTTCTTTAAACTAAAAAAAAGAAAAAAACGCACTCGTTTACTTTAGTTTTTTTAATCACATACAATAACTGAAAATACTATACTATATAACATGCAATTTATATCACAAAATGCTATACACAAATAGTGTTAAGAACAAAAACTGTTAAACCACTTGACAAAGTAAGTTGAGATTTTATGAGTAGGGCAATCGAAGCAAGGTTAATTAGGGGGATATATAACGGCTCAGAGAGGAATCCTCACACTTTATTTTGTCTCTGAGCCGTTATATATCCCCCTAATTAACCTTGCTTCGATTGCCCTACTCATAACAGAGGAACCAGACAGGGTTGTCTTCTTCTCCCTTGTTATTTGCATTGTATTAAGAGCCACTGGCAAAGAAAATAAGGGAATCAGAAATTCAAGAATATAACTGGTATGATAATCAAGAAGAGTTGGCCTTATTTGCAGACAATATTGTTTTGTGTAAGATATAAGCAGAAAAGGACATATCAGTGTTGTGGAACATTTTAAGACAGCTTCAATTTTTGATGGGATATAAAATTAATGAAGACTAAACAAAGGCTATAGATGTAAACTATGCACCCACACATGAATTGGTTCAGCTATATTCATATTTATGGGGAGACTATAAAATGAAGTATTTAGGAGTATGGGTTAAAAATATTCTTTTATGGCAGCTCATATATATGTGGGAAGAGACTAAAGAAAAGATAATTCAAAAACTGAAAATCTGGAAGTTCTTGTTCATGGATATGGATAGAAGCATACATGCACTGAAAATGATTTAGTCCTTTTCGTTTATATATAGGTCAGACATATTCCTATCAACAAAAAGAGAAGTTGTAGGAGTAATTAATAAAGAATTGAAGGATTATATCTGTGAGGGGAAAAGGGAAGGGATAAGCTGATCAATCCACTAGAACAATGTTGTTTAGGATTACCTGATTTGGAGGGATATTTAGAGCTACACAGTTAAGGGTCAGATACACACACAAACACAAAGCTATAATTCAAAGTGGAAAGGGATGATGAAGCAGGGGAAATTCAAGGACAGAGTCATATTTTGGATGTAGATCCTTAAGAAGAATAACAATGGCCACACAAAATACTATATTAATAAAGTAGCAGAAAGTATTCTAATAAGTAAGCCAGCATGAAAATGGAGAAAGGAGATTTTGCCGATATGGATGACTGCAATTAGAGGTACAGGGAATAGACAAGAAGGGGCTGAAATTTACTGGAGAAAACTGGTAAAGGAACCAGGGTATTGGGAGCAAATAACTATAGCTGGAAGAGAATGAGAAGAGGCCAAGAAGACATTTGGTCTGCAGGCAACAGACTGCCTTTGCTTTCAAAGACTGTTATGAGAGTATACACAAAAAGGAAGGGATATGGGAATCTTAAGTGGATGACCTGCTCTCATAGAGTGTTTAGTTGAATCTAGAACAGTAGTTGCTGCTAAAAAAGGATAATTAGTAAGGCATACAAAATATTGCACAGTAAGTATCAGAATCAAGCACAGCAGGTTAGAAAATATTGGGAAGAGCATGGATAAGCAATCCACAAGGAAACAATGGGTAGGACATATGCATGGCTTCCAAATATACAACCAAGTCATGAACATTTTGAATTTTTGCTTGGAAGTGACTGCATAGGTATTTTTATAACCAAAGCAGACTCCAAAGAATGTTTCCTCAAGTAGATGGCAAATGTTGAAGGTGTGATGGGAAAGAAAGAGGTAACTAGGAACATAATGTTTTGGGGAGTGTAATGAGATGGCAGACTTTAAAAATTCCCTACAGTATACTCTATCAAAATACTGGGTGAGAAAATGGCTGTAACTAACGAAATTATTTTTTTTGAGCTGTGATAGTGAATCAGAATTGCCTAGACATAGTAAGGCCTTGCTAAGTTTAACTCTGGTGGCTGCCAAAAAAGAAATTACTAGAAAACAGAAACAAAAGTCTAAGTGAACTACACTAGAAGCAGTGACTATAGTAAAAGAGATAAAAGAACTGGAAGTGGGATCTTTAAAAAAGGAAAGGAGCAAATTATGTAGAAAAATAGGAGTTGTCGGAACATACATACAGAATAATGTTTTGGAAGAGGAAAACAGTTTAAGAGAAGGCAGGAACTGAATGAACTATGTAATGCTTTACTGACAATGATTGTATAGAAGACTATATGCAATGTATAATGTTTGCAACTGAAAATATGTACATTGGGTTTGTTTTCATTTAAAGATATGTATCAGTGCCTATATCATAAGTGATAATTCAATAAAGATGCTTCTTGTTTAAAAATGTTTTACTTACAGTTATTCTTTTTTTCCCTTTTAGTGTCCTTCCAAACACGAATGACATGAAGTAGGGTATATGCCTTTCAGTCCCCCCACAAATTTAACCAAGTCAGCAAAAGTTCAATCTTTTTCAGACACTTTTTCCGTATAAGCCATACTGCTCAAATGTCATCAATGCTTTATAGTCTAACATTTATTCACTAATGTCAGTGTTGATGGTCCTGTTTACTTCCACCTCCCAACTCCAGACTCTGTTTAAAGTCTAAGGTACTTCTAATTCTTCTAATCAACTTTTGTGATTTTTCTGTCTCTCAAACATTTTCCTTTGGAACACTGGAAAAGGTTTCACTGGCAAAGTCTATGTGTGGGCTTTATTATCAAAAGAAGGAGAAACACAGTCCTCTTCTACTTGATAGCCCACTTTTTGTTGGACAAACTTCTGGATTTCCGCCTTAACCTGTTCAGCATCAAAAAATGACTTTGATCCTCCAGGAAAAAGTATTCTGAAGACAACTGAATACAGCAGCTTGAATCTCACACCTGCCAATAAACACTCTTGTATTGCAGTGATAAATTTGCTTCTCTTCTGCCTGGTGTACAGTGAATAATCATTTTCGACAATTTACTTACTCCAATTATTAATACTTTGTTCTTCTGCAACAGTTTTATCAGGATCAACACTTTCTGCTGGTATGATAATATCTCTAATACAGGTCTTGGCTGTTTTGCCATGGCCAGGTTTGGAGCATGCACATTATGTGTCCTTTCAATTATCAAATCCTGCTGTGGAATAGCAGTCCAGTTGCTTATTTGTGCTTTCATAAGTCAATACAGTCTGTTCCTTCCTGTTTCCGTAGTACACCAGAAAATCTCAAGTTTTCTCTGCTTGCTGTGTTCACTAACTTTACTAGTTTTTTTTTTTGAAACAGCTCTTTTTGAGCAGTATCATACTCAAACAGCCTTTTCTTTATCTTGACTTTTGATTTTTTTCAGTTTTATCGGTTCATCTGAATAGCCGTTTAAAGCTTCTTCCACTTTTCTAGCCTTTTGGTATTTGAGCTGATATACTCCTTCAGTATTTCATTTATTTTAATGAGTTCTGAACACATTTGATATATTTTTCCTCTAAATTACTGGAAACCATCTGTTGTACAAGAGCTGCAGTTTGAACTGCTTTTTACTGAACAGCTGTGGGATTCTTCCTAGACAGTGTTTTCTCTTCATTTTTTGTAGCTTGTTTTCTTTCAGGTTCTCTAATTTTTTTCTTTTCTGACATCCAGGCAGTGTACTTAATAGTCAGTAACTAAACTAACGCTATCAATGGCTGTTTCCCAGTTTCATTTTTTTCATACTGGGGGAGCAATGATGCAGCCATCTTGGAAGTCAAACAAACTCTCATCTTAAAGACTTGATTACTCATCCCTCTTATTGTTTCAGAGCTACTTAACAAGTAGGCAACAAGGTGTAAAATAGCAAAACAAACACATTATTTCTCCCTGTACCTGTCTCTGTTGGTGTTCCTCAAGGATCAGTTCAAAGACTATTATTACAATTTAACATTTTTATAAATGATCTGCATGCACACTGTATTCTACATGCTAGAATCAAGCATGCCAGCACAGTGCAGTATACCCATGACTCTTCCCTTATCTGTTCAGCCCCTAACACACTGTACCTTCAGCAGGTCACTCAAGAGTCCTTCTCATCTACTGACACACCTCCAACCTAATCTTAAATGAAAAGAAAAACAAGTTAACACTATTCTTACCAAAACATTACCAAAGTTGAAAACAAACTTGTGGAATTACATCAAAAGACAATAGTACAATAGCAATAGTATCACATACTAAACTGCTTGGTGTTAATATAGATGAAAACCTAAAATGTAAGCATCATATTCTTCAAGTTATTAAAAACACACCAAAAAAGTGGTGCACTTTACTGAGCAACTGCATATCTCACAGAATCTGCTAGGAAAACAATGGCTTTATCCTATCTTCTCACATCAATGCTTTATGCAGCTCCCATTCTTACTAACCTGCACTCTACATATGTGAAGAAACTGGACGCATGTTATAACATATATGAAGAAACTGGATGTGTGCTATAACAAGACAGCTAAATTTGCAACTAATCTTCCATCAGAACACATCACTGTGTTGCCTTAAACAATTACGCTGGACTGAGCTTCCACAAAATCTCCCTTGTATACAACCTAATTTACAGACCCCAAAAAAAAGAAGTTATGTACTTACCATAACGTTCCATGTTTGTAGCCCATCCCGCCTACATTCTTGCTGGATGGGTTCGGAACTGATTCACGGCTCTGACTCAGCCAATACTAAAGCTTGAGAGCTTTTACTGGCTCAAGGCTAACCCCTATCCCATGGTGCATCACGGCACTTCCCCAGATCTTGTTTACAAGAAAGTAACTACATACATAACAGTAACTATACTATCAATAACTATGTACATACAAACATAAAAACTTTGTATTAATATCCATGCCATGTGGACGGACAACTACAACAAGGTCAGACAGCATAATGGATAGTCCACCAGTTCCTCCAGGATACAGGAAGGGGGAAGGAGGATGGGACGCAAGAATGTAGGCGAGTTGGACTACAAACATGGAACATTATGGTAAGTACATAACTTCTTTGTGTTATGTAGTCCTATCTTGCAGTAATTCTTGCTGGATGGGACAGCGTCTCTAGCACCTTTATCCCAGGTGGCTCAAGCAAAGAGACTCTTCACCACAGTGGATCCAAAGGATGACCTGTCCCAGGATGCCAAATCCAATTTGTAATGAGTGACAAAGGTATGAGGTCTTCCCCAAGTAGCTGCTGCACAAACGGGATCAGTTGGGAGTTTTGATCTAAAGGCATATGAAGCTGATACTTCTCTAGTTGAATGGCCTTTTACTTCAGCAGGTAGTTGTTTCCCAGCAATTCTGTAAGCTAATGAGATGCAGTCTGAAAGCCATTTAGACAAAGTGACCTTGGAGATGGGCAAGCCTTTGTTTTTGTCTGAGAAGGAAAATGAACAATTGATCCGATTTCTGAAAATCTTTAGTCCTGTGCAGGTAAAATCAGAGAATTCTATGGACATCCAATTGGTGCAGCCTGTATTCTGATTTGTTACTGTAATTTGGGAAGAATACTAGTAATTCAATAGGTGTGTTCAGATTATGTTCTGAACATACCTTAGGGAGAAAGGAAGGATTGGTTCTGAGGGAGAGACTATCCTTGTGGAATATAATATAAGCAAGTTGAATGGTGAGGGCTTGCAATTCTGAAACCCTCCTAGCAGATGTTATAGCAACTAAGAACAATGTCTTCCAAGACAACAATTTCAAGTCAGATGAAGAAGATGGTTCAAAAGGTGGAGAAGTCAATGAGGTCAGAACTAAGTTCAAGTCCCAGGGCTCCGGCGGTTGTCTGATTGGAGGTCTGAGAAGGAGGACTCCTTTCAAAAAAGTTTTGTATAAAGAGTGGGACATAATTAGATTTCCCATGTTCCCAAAATGATAATTAGAGATGGCAGCTAACTGAACTCTAATGGTAGCAGCTGCAGCTCCTTCTTGAAAAAAAGATGCAAGGAAGGACAAGATAGACTCTATGGGAGCTGAGTAGGGATCTATGCCTTGATTAGCTGCCCAAATGGAAAACCTTTTCCATTTACTGGAATATAATTTCCTGGTGGAAGGTTTGTGTGAAGAAATCAAGATGTGTTTAACTGTAGGAGAAAGGGAAAAACACCTGGCTATTCTTGGAACTGAAGCAGCCATAGTGTCAGTTTCAGGGTTTGATGGAACTGTCCTGACTGATGAATCAGAAGGTCTGGAGATGGTTCCAGAATCCATGGGTCCTCCATGAGGTAGGGCCACAAGAAGGGGAACCAGACTTGGTGAGGCTAGCAAGGTGCAATGAGGATCAGGGTACTCTTCAACAGGTTTGCTTTCTGAATCACTTTTGGTATGAGAGGAAAGGGTAGAAAAGCATAAAGAAGTCCCACAGGCCAATTGTGGACCAGAGCATACCCCGGGTGGCATCCCCGGATGGGGAATGAGGGCAAAGTAGTTGCTGCATTTGGTGATCATGTACGTGGCGAATAGGTCGCAGCAAGGTTGGCCCCATTTGCGGAAAATCTCTTCTGCAACTTCTGTATTCAGGGACCACTCGTGAGGCATCAGAATTGCACAACTCAGTTTATCTGCTATCACATTGGACTTCACCAGAATGTTCATAGGTTCATAGGTTCATACTAGGCTATCTGCCCTAGGGCATTTATAAGCCTAGCCAGAGTGTGTGTGGCTTTCACCACCCCTTAGGATGAGAATACTATACCCATTAGTTTGCTGTGCCTCTGTCCAGCAGTGATACAGAGATGATTCCCGGGGTAAACCTACGATCTCCCATCCACTCGTCAAGATTTCTCTTGAACAGAGTCAGTGAGAGGCTCTGCCTCACATGGACTGGGATTCTGTTCCATAGTGTAGGTTTGCTACCAGAACGTATTGAGTGTCCATCACCCATTTCCATACTCTTAGTGCCTCCTGACAAAGTGGGTAAGACTTGGTTCCCCCTTGCTTGTTTATGTACCATACTACAGACATGTTGTCTGACTGAATCGCAATTGTCCTGGTGGGAAGAGAACTGTGAAGTGCTTGCAACGTATATAGCAACGCTCTCATCTCCAGAACATTTATGTGCAAGTAGTTGTCGTGATCCTGCCAGATGCCTTGGACTGTCATTCCCAGATAATGCCACTCCCCACCCTGTCTGGGAAGCGTCCGTGGTCAAGACTGCATTTTGTTGAGGGGGAGCAAGTGGATGTCCTAGATGAAGTTGATCTGTATGTAACCACCATATTAGATCCTTCTTGCAGGAATTTGTGATGAGTATTTGGTGGGACAAGGGCAGATCCTGCATTGACCACTGGGTAAATAGTAGCCACTGAAGTACTCTCATGTGTAGATGGGCTAGGGGAACTAAGAGAATGGTGGAAGCCATAGTCCCTAGAACTTGAAGAACTATCCTGGCCTGTACTTTGTCTTTTTTCAGCAAGAATCTGACTTGGTTGTACAATGATTCTATCCTTTCTGGTGTCAGCTTTGCTGTCATGGTGGTTGAATCTATGTCTGAGCCTAAGAAGACAATGCGCTGCGATGGAGATAAGGCAGATTTCTTTAGATTTATTGTAATGCCTAATCTGGCACACAAGGATAGAGTCTCGTCCCTGGCTCAGATTAGTTGGTACTTGGTGGTAGAAGTGAGGAGCCAGTCGTCTAGGTATGGAAACACCTGGAATCCTTGACATCTCAGGTGAGCCGTTACCATTGCCATACATTTGGTGAACACTCTTGAGGCTGTAGTGAGGCCAAAGGGCAGTATTCAAAATTGAAAATGACTGGCTCCCAGCCGAAAGCGTAGATGTCTTCTGGAGCGTCTGTCCATTTTGATATGGTAGTACACATCCTGAAGATCTATGGAGCACATCCAATTGTCTTTTCTGATAAAGGGAAAAATTGACTGCAGTCATCATACAGAACTTCAATTTTTTTACAGACTTGTTTAGCTTGTTGAGATCCAGAATTGATCTCCAGTACCTGGTCTTTTTTGGAACTAAAGACAATTATGAGTAAGTTCCGGATACTATTTGCTCTGTGGGGACTTCTTGGATGACTCTTTTTTGAAGCAATGAAATGACCTCTGATGTTGCACGGTTTAAATGAATGGGTGGCACATCTGGTAAAGACCAATTTACAGGGGGATCAGAAACAAAGGGAATGAGGTAACCTCTTGAAATTATATTTTGTACCCAACGATCTTGGGAGATTTGTAGCCAGGCACTTGGGTACAGGGTGAGACAACCCCAGACTGCCTCCAGAGATGGACAGTCAGGCAACCCCTCAGCGGCAATGGAAGGGATGATCAGAGAAAGCATCTCTATCTCCCTGGTGTTGCGGACCCCCTCTACCGTGAGCATGGCATCTTCCATTATATCCTCCCCCTCTGCCTCTAGGGGAGGGTTGACCTTGTGCCTGAGGGAAACTTTTTTGGGATTTATGGAACCACATTTTCCCTCCTGTATGACCCTTGGGAGAGGGTCTAGAAGGAGGGAGAAATGGACTCCGACAGCATATAAGGTTTTCCCTTCCTGCTCACACCTGGTCAAAGTCTCTTTTACCTGAGGTTCAAAAAGAGTTGAACCATCAAAGGGGATGTTGGTAAAGGAAGACTTAAAAAATTCTGTAAAGTTGCATAGACACATCCAGGAATGTCTCCTAAGAGACATTCCTGCTGCGGCTGCCCTACTCACTCCATCAGCTGCAGAGGAAATCAGCCTCATGGAGGACTTAGCAATAGAGGTAAGGGTGGACAGCTGCGCCGACACCTTGTCCTTGGATCCTGAAGCTATTGAACCTTGAAGGGTATCTCCCAACTCCTTTAGGAGATCCCTTTGAAGTCTAGTAAAATGTGACTGATGAGGATAGAGCTATCAGTTCTAAGGAAGCAGGAAGAATCCTCTGAACTGAAGGTTCCAGCACTAAATGACATGAAGCATTCAACTCCAAGAGAAAAGCAGTCGGAGGAGGAACAGTAGTCTGAAGATGGGATGGCTCCGAAGCCTTTGGGTCCGGAGGAGCTAATATTTTAGCCAGAGCTGGGTCACAGAGCAGCCTCTTCACCACCCACTCGACATCCTCATCAGAAAGTGTCCTGGAGGAATGGGTGGAGATAGAAGTAGATCTCCTTCTTTCCAAAATAGGAGATCTCAAGGTTGGTGAAACTGGATCGAAAACAGGTGAGTGTCTCGAGATAGAAGGTTGTCTCGGCACCATAGAAACAGATGGCACCGAGACTGAAGATGCAGAATCGGAGCCAGAACTCTTCGGCTCTGTCGCTTTACACTTCTTTGATGGTTCCAAAACTGGAACCGATGTAGATTTTCTTTTAAGAGCTTTGGGAACTGTCTGACCAAGTTCCAGCTGTTCCTGGAAGGAACTAGTCATAAGGCCCCTGTCTTTCAGTTTTCTTTTTCTTTCATTAAGAACCCTAGTACTGAAGGCATGACAGAAGGTACAGGGTTCTTGTAAATAAGCCTCTCCAAGACAGTACACACAGCTGGTGTGACTGTCAGTCAATGACATTTTTTGAGAACACTTGTCACATTTTTTTAAACCCAGAAGGGCAGTGTTCTTTATGTTCTCTGTCTTTGTCTTTGGACATATTCCTGGTAATAAGCAAAGATAACAGTACAACAATAACAACAAGGCAAAGGTAAAACTATCAAGAGAAGAAAAATTTTTTTTTTAAAGGGAAGAAGGGCTAGCACTCAGACAGGAAAGGCTCTCTAATTTAAACGGGCAACTACGGCCCTCTAAAATTGGCTGTACAATCCTTAAGACAGTGGGATGGGGAGCAAGCACTCACTACAATCACACAGGTAATAGGTAACAACTATTTAAACAGAATAAGTGAAGAAATATAGACAAAAATATCAAAGATTATTGAAAAAATTTCTACTTAGCCAATAAGCCAGTAAGGAGACAACCTTGAAGCTTTCGCGGCAAACGAGATCTGGGTAATTGCCGTGATGCACCATGGGATAGGAGTTAGTCTCAAGCTTTAGTATCGGCTGAGTTGGAGCAGAGAATCGGCTCCGAACCCATCCAGCAAGAATTACGGTGAGATAGGACTACATAACATCTGTGCTTTAAACAACATTCCTCAGCACTACTTCCCTACAAGGAAACTGCACTCAGGAAATAAATGTCTCATCATTTCTAGTACATCTAAAACCACAGCTGGTGACTCATTTTACTCAAATTATGTCACTAAATTGTGAAACAAAATACCCATTGAACTATGACCACTACAAAAAAATGAAGTCCTTTAAAGACAGACTTAAACAGTACCTGTCCAAATATTAGTTACAATTCTACTCTGCACCTAGATAACCATACCACCTCATCACTTTAAATATTCTTATAAACATTCTCTTTTCTACTTATATAAAGCCTACATGTGAATTGCTGCTTCCTATTTTTGCATATATCATACATATACCATTTGCGTATTTTCTTTTGTTCATGCCAATGTATGTTTTTGGAAACTTTTTGCATTTCTCAAACCCACTTTGGGTAATGCAAAAATTCTAATCTCATACTTCAGTATGTTTGTAATGTTTTATGTTTTAATGGGTAAACATGGAGATTTTCTCCAAGGGCCTCTTCTGAAAACTTGACTATCTGGTCAACAAACAGAAATGAATAAATTTCAGCAGCCAGGACTAGACGGCCATCAAAAGTGAGCTGTATGACCACTGTTAATGTATTCTGGACACAGTGAGGTAAGTGGCTTAAAACTGCTGACATGAGTATAATTCTAAAAGGTCAAGTCTTCTTTTTTTCAGACAACTGCACTTAAAATTCAAACATGTTGGGATATGTAGTTTGTGAAAGGCTTGGAGTAATAAAACAAATTCACAGTGCAAATGCAGAGACTATATATATTCAAAATCAATCATATCAGTGAAAACTCAGACACTGTGCAGGTATATAGCAATGATATCCTGAAGGACTACAGTAATTTATTCACAAGTTTTGGAAGTTTCATAAAAGAATATCACATATAAGAAAATCCAATGCTGTGTTAGTGACTCGTGCTCTCAAAAACAGTCTATCACACTGTAGAATAAAGCTGAGAAGAAACTGACTAGAATAGAGACTACAGGTGCCACTTAAAAGTAATTAGAGTTAACAACATGAATAGGTGTACTAGTATGGTCCTTAATGGAAAGGCTCACCCAGACTCTGCTACTGTTTGCTATCAGGGAAAGGTTAGTTTGCTTTTTATTTGTTGTATTTTGTATTACTTTATTGCTTTTTTTCTATTTTGTATACTGTGATTTGTTTACACTGTATTTTACTTGTATTCTGCTTTTAACTGCATATTAAAACTTGAAAAGAGACCACAGCTCTGTCTCTTGCGAGTCAGACAGAAATCTTTCCCACCATCTCACCCGGTTACTGTTGTGTTATTAAACACCACTGTCTTTCTAGTTGCCTGCCCCTTATGTTAATTTAACCATATATCTCATATCCTCTGTGCTTTTACTGGCAGTGTGAGTAAGCACAAAATTATCATTTTGTGAAATCACTCCCCTTCAACTATTTAAATTTATTGGCCATCTTACTGTATTCCATAGTACCAAAATACAAAATTGACGACCCCCTTTCAATCTATCTTGCTGTTTTAAAAATAGTGACTCTCCATTAAAAATAACTTTTTAGACAGGTAAAACTTAAAGTTACCTACTTTCACATCTGCAGTGTTTAGGATAAGCCATTTTTTCATCTTACCTTTAAGCATCTATTGGAAGACCACCAGTTATTGGAGAACACACATTCTGCCTATCAGTGGTCATCTTGGGATTAGTGCTTCTGTTTTCTCCTGGTGAGAGAAGGAGTGCAGTTACATTACTTCTTGTAGACTGCTGATCACCAGACATCTTAACAACAGCTTTATAAGTGACAGCTTGGAATCTGTGCTTATAGTCTGATCCTGGTGAGAATAGGAGCAGAATGCATTGATTCCTGACTCTTTCAGGTTGGAGAATGAATGTCTGTGCTTAACGTACCTGATTGGTCTGGTTGCTATTCAAGGCATCTACCAGAAAAAGGCTATAAGCCTGCAGACCCTTGCATCATCTGGGACAAGACTGTGGATCACCAAACAGGCTGTGGCCTGCTTCCTTCTTCTCTTGGGATTGGTGCTAACATTTTGCTTCTGATGAGAGAAGAAGCAATGGAGTATTGTATCCCAACAGATTGAAGCTGTGCTGAGACCTGCATTAGTAGTAGTCAGGCAGTAGCCATTCATGCGACTCCCCTCTTTTCATCATTCTTGACATGCTAATTCTTTATTTTTCAGTAAGTATTGCTTGATTTCTTTCTAACTTCAGAATATCTGCCTAAATACTTCATCCTTAAATTTTCGGGGTCTACATATTAGTTTTCCCTCAAGTGTTTGGCAGGGCTCTGTACAGGCTCAGATATCTTGAGTGACATTTTTCCTGTAAAAGGAATATATAAGGAAAAAGTTCCAGTACATAGTAATAGTGACCATCCCTCCTGGCATGTTTAAAGGTCAGTTCCCTGTGCTTTCTCCTATTAACCTGGTGAACTCTTACCTCCCAATACTCAGACTTGTGAGAGATGCACTTATACACCCAAATTGGAAGTCATGCAGTCTCAAGCCAAGACTGGAATAGCTGGTCAAGAGGAGAAGGTCAACACATGCACCACACCACATGCAACACATAGCCCTCCAGAACACCCACCATCACAACTCTCATGTAAAAACACAACCACACACCCATCTTCACGGAGGCTCTCAATAAAAATCTCCCCAAACAGCAGAGACCTCCAAGGCAGAAACGCACTTGACCACCACAACACAGCACAAACCACAAGACACGTAGCTCACCTATACAGTGTGCCCCTCAATCTGAGCCCTTAAGGCACAACAGCTTGCCCAATACACTAATCACAGGTGACTCGATAGTGAGGCACACTGATGTCCCACTCACTAGGTTGAATAAGGAGAAGGTAACAGTCAGCTGTCTATCAAGTGCCAGAATCCGACACATAACACACGCACTCAGGTCACTCCACAACAAGTATGACTCTGTCACTGTCCATGTTGGTGTGAATGACCTGAGATGCACCTCCCTGGTCTACATGAAAAGACACATGGAGGAGCTCTCTGATTATGTGGTCCAGGCAGGTATGAGCCTAGCCCTAAGCAGCATCCTACTGTCGCCCAAAATGATACCAGCAGAAAATGATTGACTTCAACAATTGGCCACGTTTCTGGTGTCATTCTAAGGGGATCCAGTATCTGTCTGCTTGGGATGACATGACTGACAGACCTTGATGCTTTGCCAGAGATAGCCTGCATCTGTCACCCCTGGGTTTCCAGATACTGGCTAAGGCTCTTGCCACTCCTATAGTGTCTTTTTTAGGCAATGCTCCAAAGACCAAATTACCACTGTAACAGCTATAAATAAATGCAATCTGAGGGTCATGCTGCTCAATGCTAAAAGTCTAAATCTCAAGATGCACTTGCTTGAAGCACT
Organism: Protopterus annectens; assembly: GCF_019279795.1. NCBI lineage: Eukaryota > Metazoa > Chordata > Ceratodontiformes > Protopteridae > Protopterus > Protopterus annectens. The sequence continues at coordinate 1,547,004,519 of NC_056745.1, read as the reverse complement.
CCTCAAAATGGAGAATATCAACATTTGTGCTGTAATGCAGACCTGGTTTAAAGCAGCAGAAAGCACCCTTACACTAGCAGGCTATAACTCATTCCACACCTTTTGGCCCCAGAATATGGACCAAAGCTTCTAAGGCGGTGGTGTCTCCATATTCATAAAGGATATATAAGTATATATATATATATATATATATATATATATATATACACACACACACACACACACACACACACACACACACACACACAGACACACACACACACACCTCCAGACTAGTAGCCCACCATAACGTATCTGAGACTCTTCAGGTGCAACTAACATTGGGTAAGACAGCGATTCAGGTCATAGCCTGCTACATGTCCCCAACCATGTCCCAAGACTCTACTCCACTTCCTATGCACCCTGGAAACTATTAGGGTCCAACCCAATAGTCTTACACTAGGTGACTTCAACTATCCCTCCATCAACTGGGAAAACTACTCATGCACCAATACACTCGCCCAACACTTCTTGGAATTCATCAATTCCAGTGCCCTGGACCAGCTCATTCTTACCCCCACTAGAGGAAGCAACATCCTTGACCTGGTTATTACAAACATGGGTTACCGCTGCTCTACACCAATAGTCAATTCCTCCTTGGTTGGATGTTACCGGTGCTCTACACCAATAGTCAATTCCTCCTTGGTTGGGTCAGACCACAAACTAACAACCATGGAAATCCACATCTCACCCACACCCCTCGCAAAGGTAATCACCATGAAAAACTTCTCCAAAGCTGACTTTGGGCTCCTAAAAACAGAGGTGGCTAACTTCACAGCACCCATGTCAATGGAAAAGAGATGCATGACTGCTGACTCATACACCAATGCACTGTATGAACATGTACATAAATGCATGCAAGTAGCCATACCCAACAGAACCAAGATGCTCTCCTCCAAAAAAAGGAAGCCAATCTGGTGGTCTCCTGCCATTAATAAACTCTACAACAGAAGGAAGAAACTGTTGGAGAAAAAGATGATGTCCCAAGACTGGAAAAACTCCCTTATTAGCCTCAACAAAAAGTTGAGATTCCTCATCAAAACCTCTAAAGCCAGCTATGAAGGCAGAATTGTGGCACACACTAAAAACAACCACAAAGCCTTCTATAGTTATATCAAGAATCTCCACAGCAATACCCAGGTTTGCTCTGAGTTACTGCACAATGATTCCTCCTATACTGAGCCAACAGATATTGCCAACATGCTGGCTGACAGATTCAGTGCCAACTTAACCCCCCCAAGGACCAATCGCAATACCAGAGGAATACCAGGCATCCAGTATTACCGCAGCACAGTTTAAAGCTGCATTGTCCAAGGCCAAGAATACAGATTCCATGCGACCCAACAATATCCCTGGAGTTCTACATGAACTACAAAGTGAACTGGCACCACATCTGTCAATCACAGCCTCACCTCAAGCTATGTCCCTACCAAATGGCACACTGCTACAGTCATCCTTCTCCATAAAGGGAAGCGACTACAGACCCTGGGAATTATTAGCCTAACGGGTCTGATATGTAAGGCTATGGAGCACATCATCATGGATCTAATTAACATACATATAGTGAATCTCCAAACTCTAGATCCCACGCAATTTGTTTTGTGAAAGGTAGATCACATCTGCTCAATCTGGTTGACTTCTTTGAGTCAGTCACCAGAGCTGTGGATGAGGGCAAGGCAGTTTATACAGCCTACCTCGATCTGGCCAAGGCCTTTAATACTATTCCCCACTCAGGAATTATTGATAAACTCACCAGACTAGGCATCAACCCCTATATTACTAGGTGGGTTGCAAATTGGCTCACAGATAGAACTCACAGTGTGAAAGTAGTGAACTCCAAGTCAGACTGCCAACCAGTCACGAGTGGAGTCCAACAGGGATTGGTCCTGGGTCCTCTCCTGTTTGGCATCTACTTCTCAGAAGTCCAGGCCAACATAGAGGGACTCTGGCTGACCAAGTTTGAAGACGACTGCAAGCTGAGAGCCATTATTAATTCCCCAAGTGATGTAGACATCCTACAGAAGGGCCTTACTGAGACCAATGACTGTTGTCAGAACCATGGCTTAAGCTTAATGCCAAAAAAAAATGTGTTTGGGAAAAATTAAATTCCCACTAATTACCATATCGATGGGAGCCCACTGAACACTGAAGGTGTTATAGGAGATCTGGAGACACAGGTTGACAGCAACCTCTCCTTCGACCACCGCATTGCCACTGTGGTCAGAAAGTCCTTCTATGTGGCACATCTCATTACCAAGGTTTATGCATCCAGGAAGAAAGAGGTCATTACCTCTCTCTACTCTTCCCTCATTAGGCCAATCATCGAGAATAATGCCCCATTTGGCATGTACCTCACTAGACACATGCAACAGCTGGAAAGGTCACAAAAGTACCTCACAAAGAGGATCCTAGGCCTTAAACACATGTCCTACACAGACAGATTCACAAAACTCCAGCTATTCTCTGTATCATATCATCTATTAAGAGGCAATCTCTCCTTGACTTACAAAGCCACGTCTGACCCAGCTCTGTTAGAAATGCTGCATCTAAAGAAATCCCAATCCCACTGCACTACATGCTCCAGAGACCTCAACTTCATTACCACAATCAACAGAACATGCTGGAGGGACAGGTTCATAATCCAGAGGCTGCCCATGCTATGGAATAGACTTCCCATACATGTCAAGCAGAGCAACTCACTGGCCCTCTTCAAGAGAAATCTTGATGAGTGGATAGGAAATATAAAGTTCACCCCAGGGATCACTCCAGTGGCTCTACTTGCTAACGTCGGGGAAACACAATGCCAGGGCACTTCTATGGGCTAGGCTTGTAAAGGCTCCAAGACCATTAGCCTAGTACACACCTATGAACCTATGAATTGTAAAGAAAGGCAACATTTGTGTTAATCCACAAAAGCTGAATTAAGTAATTAAAATAAAGTTTTACCTACTGCTTACTGTGAAATAAGTGGTCTAAAAAATGCCAAATGACAAGTTTTCCTCAGTACTACCTGCAAACCAGGGTTATTTATAAATAAAACAAGATTAACAAAATTTCAAATTGGAAGGAACAGATATATTAATGTTTTTGTATTTCGTCAGCACCACAGGTTTTCCAAGTAAAGTGCAGTTCATAGGTAGGTACTAGGCTATCGGCCCAAGGGCCTACGTAAGCCTAGCCAGCAAGGTTCCATAGCTTACACTACCCAAGAAAGTTATTTTCCTGTGCCACTGTCCATCAGAGACACAGAAGTGATCCCCAGAGTGAATTTCCTATTTCCCATCCACTCATCAAGATTTTTCTTGAAGAGTGCTAATGAAGAACTTTGCTTGACATAGATGGGTAGCTTGTTCCAGAGTATAGGAAGTCTCTGGGACAGGAATCTATCCCTCCAGCATATCCTGTTTATTGTAGTGACAAGGTTTAGGTCCCTAGAGCGTGTAGCTTGGAGGGATTGGGATTTCTTTAGGTGTAGCATGTCCAACAGCTCTGGGTTTGACATAGCTTTATATGTTAGGCAGAGATCACCTCGAAGTAGGCGATATGCTATGGAGTAAAGCTGGAGTTTTTTGAGGCGGTCAGTATAAGGCATTTGTATGAGGCCAGTAATCCTCTTTGTGAGGTACTTCTGTGACCTTTCCAGCTGCTGCAGATGTCTTGTGAGGTACATTCCAAAAGGGGGGTTGTACTCTATAATGGGTCTAATGAGTGATGAGTAGAGGGGAACAATGACCTCTTTTTTCCTGGGTGAGAACCCTTTTATGATGAGGTGTGCCACGTAGAAGGACTTCCTGACTACTGTGGCGATGTGACTATCAAAGGAGAGACTTCTGTCTACCTGGGTCCCAAGGTCTCTTATCATGCATTTGGTGTTAAGTAGATTGCTGTCTATGTGGTAGCTCATAGGTACAGAGTTTTTACCAAAGGGGATGACACTGCACTTTTTGGCATTGAGCTTGAGGCCATGGCTCTGACACCAGGCATCTGTCTCAGTGAGGCCCTTCTGTATGATGTCCACATCATTTGGGGACTTGACTATGGCGCCTAGTTTGCAGTCATCTGCGAACTTCGTTAGCCAGAGGCCTTCTGTGTTAGCCTGTACTCAGAGAAGTAGATACCAAACAGGAGAGGTCCCAGGATGGAAACCTGTGGTACTACACTTGTCACTGCTTTGAGGTCAGATTTGGAGTCTGCAACTTTTACAGTGTGGGTTCTGTCAGTGAGCCAGTTGGCAACCCATCTAGTGACGTAGGGATTTATACCTAGTTTAGTGAGTTTAGCTATAATTCCGGAATGGGGGATGGTGTTGAAAGCCTTGGCGAGGTCAAAATAGGCTGTATGAACCACCTTACCCTCATCCACGGCTTTGGTGACTGCCTCAAAGAAGTCAATCAGATTCAGGAGGCATGATTTGCCTTTCAAAAACCCGAAGTGGGTGGGATCCAGAGTTTGGAGGTTACCAATGTCTTTGTTTACGAGTTCCGTGATGATACGCTGAGTAAGTCCTACTTATCTACAACAGTAGATGTTAGTATTTCACACTGCTTCAGTAGCTTACGGGTCATGTGCCAGCACAAACTCACACTGGAATATGGGTTATGCGCCAGCACAAACTGACACTGGCTTATGAGGTATGTGCCAGCACAAACTCACACTGTAAGTTTTCCAGAGTTCAAAATTTCCTTTCCTGACTCTCTGTGACAGGGGATCAGCTATGTTGTCCCTCCTATCAAGGAAAGTCTAATTCCTGTCACAGAAAGTCAGTTGTTCAGGCTTTTGATGCTAAGTAGGAAAAACCAAGAAGGACCTGAAGCAAGAAATGTCTGAAACCAACCAATTTACTGCCAAAAACACCAACACGAATAACCAAAGCCAAGGTTGATGCAATCAAGCTATATATAAATAAGGGTGGTAGTGGTGAGTGGTTGCTGCCACTGAGGGAGTAAGAAATTCAAACATCTACATTTACAGGTAAGTAGGACTTACGCATATGTACTATGTCCATCATTCATACTGCATCAATGGCATATAGGTAGATTCCCAAAGGAAGGAAGGAAGATAAGGATCTAGAAGCCTCTGAATAATTGTCCTTGCAAAATCTACTCTGGAAATTAAAAATCCAGTCTGCAGTGTTTTGTAAAGGTATGGATAGTGGATCAGGTTGTTGTCTCTAGAATGCTTCGAGATTCCACTCCTTATATGCAACCAAAGTGAACAAGACTCTGGTGGAATGTGCCTTAACCTGGCCTGGAATAGATTTACCATGGTGGGAGTAACAAAAAACATTAGCAGAGGACAAACAATGAGCAATTATTTGCTTAGAGACAGGTTGATCCTTCTTAGTCCCAGAATACGAAATAAGCAGCTGCTCAGCTTTCCTGAAGGGTTTACTTTGAAGGTATTACTTGTGTTGCAAAATCTTCTCTCCCCATGTTTTTATGCTGCAGAAGGAAAACTGGGAGATTGATGGCTTGATTCAGGGTAAATTCAGAAGCAACTTTTGACAAAAAACATGGAATATTGCATAAAACAACCATGTCCTTGTGGAAAACCAGATAAGGTTGGACCACCATGAGAGCTTGCAGCTCAGAGGCTCATCTTATCAGAGCAATAAGCAAGACAAGTTTTCCAAGTGATGAACTTTACATCAGCTTGAAAGGCAGGTTCAAAAGAAGATGAGGTCAATTTTTCAAGAGCGGGGGGTTGAAGTGCAACACTCCTTTCATAAACTGCTTAAACACAAAAAGAGATGTAAGAGGGGATCCATGGGAAGAAAAGTCATAATGGCTTCAAGATGCACTTTGGCAGATGCATAAAATAAGCCATTGTTGAGTAGCTCATACAAATATTTCAAAACTAAACAGGTAGACACCATAACAGGTCCTCTGTTCTCAGTTAAGCATCACCTAGAAAACCTCTTTCACTTGTAAACGTAAGATTTTCTAGTTGCAGGTTTTCTTGCCTCCTTCAAACCTAATGCACATCCTCATAGAACAAGTGCCTAAAAGGTATCAAGATAGAATCATCCAGGGTGTGTGTTGCAATTGCTCTAAGCTGGGATGTGACAGTCATTCCTGACACTGTGTGAGCATATCCAGAGTGTGAAGAAGCTAATGGTAATTGCCCTTGGCCAATTACTTTAAAAGGGAGAACTGTTTTCCTCGGCCAAAAGGCATCACAACAATGATCTCTGGTAATTCTTTCTGACTCTTCAGAAGAAAAATGGGTATCAGTGGAAAGGCTGAAAATGAATAAGGAACATTCACATCCAAAGAAATGAGAATGTGTCTATCCTCCATGCAAGGCTTCAAGAAGTCTCAAACAGAATTTTTCCAACTGCATGTTTTGAAAGGAAGTGAACAATCTATTTGAGGTATTTCCTTCATCTGGACCAAATTCTGGAAGACCTCTGTCCTGAATCTGTCTACAACTATGTTTTGCTATGACTGGATGCAGGAGGCTTGAAGCTTCAGAGAATGTCGCAATGCTATTTAGGTAAGACAAATTTAACACTGGTCTCCACAATAGCACCTTTTTAGGTATCAAAAAGATTCAGGAGTAAAATATGTATACTTTTTGTGGTGCAGGAACTGGTTCTATAACCCCTACTTGTAACTTGAACTACAAGCTAAAACTAGACAACTTCGCTCTAGCGACAAAAAATTAATCAAGGTCACCAAGATCAACAGCACAGCAGGGGACACCCTCTTTCCTAACTATATAGGCAAAATTTGAAACACCGTACCTACTGCTATTACCTCAGCAAGCTCAAAGGTTGCATTTAAAAGACTCCTGAAAGAACACCTAAACCACACATGGATATATACATGTTCCCCACTTGGCTGACCCCCCCCCTTCCTTCCTCTTGCCCTCTGACTTCAGCTTCATCACCAAAATAAAGGAACTTCTCTAGCTTCCTTCCAGTTCCACCTCTAATTCTAACCCCTTAGTCAATATCCATATGTCACTACTAGGACAGTGTTATCTATCAGCTAAACTTTGCATTTCTCTTTACACCTCTACTTTTACTTTATACGTAAGCTTCTTGCACGTCCTGTTTTTCTTACTTAACCTGTTATCCAATTTTCCATCTCTGTCTCTTCTCCTAGTATACTCCCTACTATGTCTAATCTTTGCTCTCTTTGTTGCTATACTCCCTAATGTGGCTAACTTGTTCACAACTCAACTGTATAAAGCAAAAAGTGCAACCCCCTACTAACAATGTTCACCATTATGTAATGTCACAACATGTGGTAACAATATGATTGTCTATAGTGTGGTGAAGTTTCCGTTTTTTTTTTTTTTGTTACTGTGAACTACACTAGCAGACAAAATATCTGGGGACAGAGTATTTTGTCTGGCAAGGAGTCTCTTAACCCAGACTTCTACTGCACCTAAATGGTTTGATCCTCCCATACCTGAACCAGGTACTGGAATACCCCGGAGGAGGTGTCTGACCCCCATACTATACAGAGCTGCAGGTTCACACCAGAGGGTGTTAGAGAAAAAGGAAAGTGGTCTGTGGATTTTTGTCGTCTTAGGAGAAACTGGATTTGATGAGAGACCAACCATATCAGGATCTATCAAGTCAGGGAAAAACATCAGCCAGAATAATACAGTGACACTACTATGAGATGTCTAAGGGCAGCAATAATACAAAAGATAAAATATGTTCCAATGTAGCAAATAGGGCTAAACTGTGTAAAATATATCAGTTTAAAATGTGCTAAACCTTTTTTTACTTCATGTGGAGGATAAATACCAGCACACACAATGACAGCACCATTTAAAATTCACTTGTCCAAACAGTGCCAAAAAATCAAATAGAAACCCTTTAAAATAGCATACATAATCATTTAGTAAGCGATCCCTATGTCATAAATGAAAAAATCTACACAGAAAATACAAACAAAGTAATTTGACGTAAATTTTGATTTATCAATAAAAATGGCTACAGCAGTGTTAAATGAGTAGTAAATAGTGTATAAATAAATAAAAAAAAAATGCAATATCATCATGTCAGAACTTCAAAATGAAGCAGATAAACAACAACAGTAGAAAAACAGCAAGTATGCTAAAATAAAAAGTTAACATACATGTGTATGTATAGTTTTATAAATAAAACCGTAAAATCAGAAGTATATAATAATAAAGAGAAAGGGAATTCCCAAAGGAATTTTATCTGAGTCTGGAAGCTGTAATCCACCAATGCAAGCTGTTGAGGAGATTCAACTATATGATTCCCACAGCGTGCACTAAAATACTGAATAACTGACTTCCTGAAACTGGAGTCAGGCTTTATAGGTTCTTAGGATGATACTAGGCTATGGGCCAAGAGGCCCTTTTAAGCCTAGCCAAGAATTTTGCCTATGTTCCCTCAAAGTCAGTACCTGTTTCCCCTGTCCAGCAGGGACACAGATGGAATCCCAGGGGTGAATTTTCTGTTTACCAACCAGTTATCCAGATTCCTCTTAAAGAGGGATAGAGAGGTACTCTGACATGAAGAGGGAGTCTATTTCACAGATGGGGGAGTCTTTGGGGCACAAATCTGTCCTGTCAACAATTTCTATTAATGTCACAGACCAGGTTAAGGCCTTGTGTGTGGGTTGCATGAGTGGAGTTTGACTTACAGATATGCAGCAACTCCATTATGGCTGGATCTGAGATGGCCTTTTGTGCCAGACACAGGTCACCTCTGAGCAGTCTGTACAAGATTGAGTAGAGGGAAAGGGCTTTTAGCCTATCTGTACAGTATAGGTGTTTGAGAGCCTGGATTTTCCTGGTCGGGAACCTCTGTGGTCTCCACAGCTGCTGCATGTGCTTGGCAAGGTACATGCCGAAGGGGGAATTGTACTAGATAATGGGTTTGATAAGGGAGGAGTACAGGGTTGTTATGACCTCTTTGTTCCTGGATGAAATACTCTTATTTATGAGGTAGGCCATGTAGAAAACTTTCCATACAATGGAGGCAACGTGGTGGTCAAAGTCAAGTTGCTATCAACCTGGGTGCCCAAGTCCCTCACAACTGATCCCATGCATAGTACGTTATTAATGTGACAATTAGTGGGGATGCTATTTTCCCCAAAGGGGATAATGATGCATTTCTTGGCATTCAGTTTGAGGCCATGCTTCTGGCACCAGTCATTAGTTTAGGTAAGGCCCTCTTGGAGGATGTTCACATCACTAGGGGAATTTAAGACAGCACCCACCTTGCAGTCATCTGCAAACATGGTCAGCCACAGACCACTGGTTTTGGCTTGCACCTCAGAAAAGTATATCCCAAACAGTAGAGGCCCCAAGACCAGTCCTTGGGTACACCGTTCGTTACGGGTCTACTACTAGAGGTGGCTTCCCCTATTCTGACTGAGTTGGTTCTATCAGTGAGCCAGTTAGCTACCCATATGGATCATAAGGGTTGATGCCCAGCAGGGAGAGTTTATCTATTATGCCCAAGGAGGGAAGAGTATCAAAGGCTTTGGCTAGGTCAAGGTAGGTGGTGTGTACCATCTTCCCCTCGTCCATGGCTTTGGTGACTGTTTCGAAGAAGTTGACCAAGTTTAACAGACATGATCTCCCTTTGACAAAACCAAAAAGTGTGGGGTCAAGCGTTTGGAGGTTGCCAATTTCCTTGTTTATAAGGTCATGATAATGCTTTTCATGGCCTTGCAGATCAGGCTAGTTAGGCTGATGGGCCTATAATTGCCTGGGTCAGTGGACCTCCACCTTTGTGTAGAGGGATGACAGTGGCTGTCCTTCATTTGGCTGAGATGAAGCCGGTGCTCAGGCTTTGGTTGAATAGGGTACCTAATGGAGCTGACAGCTCATGCCTGAGCAATTGAAGGATACAGCCAGTGATGTTATTGGGTCCCATGGATTATTTGCTTTTGACAGGGCATTAAAGACCTGCTCCCTGATGATGAGGGGAAGGGGGGAAGTGCTGGTGATGTCCTGGTTTACTGATGGGGGGGTGAAGTTTTCACTGAACCTGTCTGCCAGCAGTTTGGCTATATCTATGGCGTTTGTGTATGAGGTGTTATTGACACCAGTTCAGAGCAGATTTGGGTGTTACCTTTGAGATTGTGGACATATATGAAGAAGGCCTTGTGATTGTCCTTAGTGGATGTGACCCAATTTGGGCTTGAAGTTAGCCTTAAGACGATTTCACCAGTGACCTTATTTGCTTGTTCAAACAAAGGAGGGATTGCTTCCAACTTAGCACCTGCTCCTTCTTGGTCCTGGACAGCAATTTTTTCCTTTTATTATAGAGTTTATTTACTGCTGTCTATGAGACAGGTTTACTCTTCCTTGAGGAAGATGATTTGGTCCTGTCAGGTATTGCTGACTCCATACAGTTATTTAGGTGCTCATATAGCTTTTTGGTGTAGGCTTGGACATTAGTGCTAGTTCCAACTGAAGGAATGGTGTCTGTGAAGCTGCTTATACCTGCTCTGAGGAGATTGTAGTCAGTTTTGGAAAAGTTTTTTTTGTTTGTCCCTGATGGGGGGGTGGGGGCATGATGTATGGTGACTTCAAAAGTGATCGCTTTATGGTCAGATCTACCAAGGAGGATGACACTGTAAGGGTGCTACAGTGGTATTCATGTTGGTTAGGATTTAGGCTTTACTGATCCCTTATCACTGGGAATCACAGAAGGGAAAGCTGCGGTCAGGAAAGCTGTCAGTGTTGGTTTGTGCAGGCACAGAACTCATATGCCACTGAGGCCGTTTGAATAAGGGCTTGGATGGTATTACAAATATTAAGGAAATCTATTAGTGTGGGTCAGATATGAGAAAAGACTGTTATAACTCCTAAATGCATCAGAACAGCAACTTTCAAACTAAATAAGAGAAAATGTAAAACCAGAGTGACAAGTCTGAAATATATGGGCCATACTGCAATGTCAGAGGACCTGAAAACTGATCCAGGAAAAAAAATGAGCTAATGTACAATTGCCAGGACTAGATGATAAACAGGCATTACAAAAGCTTCTAAGAATAATGCAGCATAGTTTGTAACCAATATTTATGAGATTACTATGCTTCTAAGAAAGGTATTATAGCAACATATAGTTTGTGAATGGAACTCTTGAAAAGAAAAGAGTTTTAAAATGTTCAAAATAGTTACAGCTATTCCAGCATTAAAATACAGTGATGCGACTAAGCCATTTTTGCTGCAAATAGATGCCAGTCAGGATGGTATGGAAGCTGTGATCCCCAAAGAGAACAGAACAGTTGCTTATTGGTCAACATCATTTACAGATATACAGATGAGAAGTGCTCTGATCCCAGCCTCATGTTACAGAGGGATGAACCCTGACTGGACTCCAGATGACCTATGCACAGCTAGTTGCTTGGATGATGGAGGGGCTAAGCAGGAAGAATGGGAGAGAGCAGCCATTGTCAACTTGCCTGTTCTGGTGGAGGAGTAGTAGCTTGGCCTGCTATATTGGTGATATCTATTACACAGTAGATGATTCCCCACAGCAATGAACATAAAAGGGCCACATTGTCAGCAGTGCACCACTTAGCCAGAATGGCATGCATGGAAGCACACATGCACTTCTTTGGGAGCAGCTACAGAACGGTATACCAGTCTCCTATGTGGAAGTGAGTATGCCACACTAATTCACTTCCACAAACCTGACTTTTGTCTCAAGGGGGAGGCTGTGAGTGGGCTCAAATCTTGCTAGGGGAATGGATGGGTTGTAGGACTCTTGTCTTGCTCAGGGAATGAACAGGTCTTGCTCTTACCCCTAACTGGAGGGGGAAATGAGGTGATAATGTGCTGGTAAGGAAGCTACTGGGCAGACTGGTTTACTATGGTAAGGTTGAACCGGACCCCACTGAATGATGGGATCTGTGACACCCGTGCCCTGGCCCAGCAATCAGGGAGCCTCAATCCTCACCACTAACACCAGAGAGGGGCATCTTATATAGGAGGAAAGGATAACAAATACACACAGTAAAGTGCAATTTCCCTTAAGAGCACACAGAGGTCACAGTCAGTCAGGGGCTGGTCACTCCCTTGCTCTCCAGTTCCCAAATAAGACTCCTCACTGGCACAGCTATAGGGTACAGATCTTAGCCTAGTGGGCAAGCTAAAACCTCCAGCACCCTCTCTGTCCAACCAGTGGTTTGTGTCCCTGCCCAAGTAGCTGACACACGCACCCACTTTGAGATAAGAGTTTATACAACCACACAGACACTCCTGTGGAAGGCTGGCACAGGTTCTCCACCTGTGCTCCTTTTCTGCCCAGTCTAAAAGGTAGTAACAGCTGCCGCCACCCACTAATATGTATCAGCTACTCACAGGACCTTAAAAGGGTGTCCAATTATTACTGTGCAATATTATTATCTAATTGGTAATATAGCCCAGGGCTAAAGCTATTAGAGTGGCTTTGTACAATTTTACCAAAGGCATGCAAGTTCTCTTAAAGAGCTTAAATTATTTCTACAAAAACAGCCACAGTTGAAAGGGTTTAAAAATATTTAATGACAAATAGTCAAAACAGAAGACAATACTTTTTACTACACAGTGCTAGTCAAGAGTTCAGAGATCACAGAGAAATACTTAAAATAATTCAGTAGTACAGTTCTGACATCACAGAAAAACACTTAGTCTAATCGTTCTAGTTTCTAGCTATTTCTAAGAGAAAACACAAGTCTAAGATAAACTTACATATAGAACAAGACACTGTTGATGAGTTGGAGAGTCCAGACAAAAATGCTTAATGCTCTCTGATCCTCTCTGTTTTTAAAATCACATTCCTGGTTCACATTACATCATTCTTCACACTTCCCTGGGTTCCTAGGCTAACAGGCTACATTCTTCACCTCTGGGAAGAAACCAGAGCAATAAAGGACATTTATGCATGCAAATTCTGACCATTAACTATGGCCTTAAAACAACAGCAAGAATTCCTTCATCTAGACTGGCCGGAGCCGTGTTTAGATCAAAGGGTCACAACATGCTTTACTTGGTCAGTAGAGTGCACTACTGTTACATTTTTTTCAGTTCCACATGTAACATTATTTTTACCATTTAAGACACAAGTCTGTGATTTACATTAATATTTACAGATGACAGAATTAACTATAAAATTCTATCTGGCTAGGCTGGCAGCCTTCACAGGATCATCGACCCATGTCCGTGAAAACGACAGTGTCGAATTCCGACATTGTCAAAACACAACTCAACTTCGACCTCAGAACAGGCTTTAACATGGGTCGAGATAGGGGCAAGTTTCTTACTTCAACAATGTTGGGATCGACATTGTCACCGTTCGACCTCCGGACTTCCACTGAAGTGGGTTCAACCGAACCCATTTCAACCTTACCATAGTAAATCGGGCAGATCATATAAGTGGGGCCAGAAGGGATTAAAACGATGACAGATGTTCTCTGATACAAAAAGAACTCTTGCGAATAATGCAAGAATGGGGAAGATTCCACAGACATGTTCACTGTAATCACATGTAAATGAAAACATGATAAATCCTTGCAAATATGTTCAGAAAATATTTGTACAAGGCACTGCCAAGAATTGAGAACATGTTACTAAAGCCATAGAAATGATACACAGACCAGATAAGGAACTACACACGAAGTATGCTGAGTGGAACATATTAACAGAGATAAATGAAGACATTTTAGAAGAGTAATTGGGAATTTTTCGGTAGTAACAGTTAAAATGAAATAAGCAGTAGATTAATTTCAGAAGTTCACTGACTTAGAAATGGCGCTAATGAAAGAAGCTACAAAGAAAGGATGGCGTAAGCAAAATCATCAGTAAAGCAAAAAATTATTCATCCTTGCTTTACTTTCAGTGAGAAAAAATGTTGTTCCAGGCTTTAAGTTCAGAGCTGAAAACACAGTAGTTCCCAATGACATGAGGAGACAGATGTTTGAAAGGATACATTACCTGTATCTTGTAATTTTAAAGATGAAATAATTAACAAAATATATAATGATCTGGTCAAGAATGTAAACCCAGATAGATAAGTAAGTTCAGAGATGTGCCATTTACAATACACAATCCAATCCAAAGAAAGAGATGCCAGCATAACCAGCTGCAGTTAATCAACACAATCCAATCCAAAGAAAGAGATGCTAGCATAACCAGCTGCAGTTAATCAACAGAGTCGAGTGGCACTGACCTGTTCATATCTGTGGATTATTATTCTAAGTTCCCAGAAATAATCAAACTGGCAGACAAGATGAGTGCAAGCGTGAACAAAATCTATATTTTAGCAGTAGGGGATATGAACAAAGTCTATATTTTAGATGTAGGGGACACGTGTTCTCATCTCTGACAGCAGTTTACAACACACAGTTCAAGAATTCAGATTATTTGTGCACAAATGGGAATTCAGACACATTATGCCCAGTTCATACTACCTACACGCCAATGGAAAAAGGTACAGATTTTCTCAAAAAAGTGAAGAATTTCATGAAAAAGAACAGGAATACATTACAAAGGTTGATTCTACCAAGATTGCTTGAAATGCACATACTCTAAAGATTAAAGCTTGTACATTTCTGCACACAAACCATTACATTGTGTACATATAGGCTGTATACCTAGGCGCTCACAGTGCATTGGCATTTCTATAAATATGTAAATAACTGACATAAGCGTTTATTTCAGGGACATAAGCCTCCTGTATCCCATATCCAACTACTTACATATTTTAACTCTGAAGGTGCTTCTACTTGGAAAACAAAATTGATTTTTAAAACAAGAAAATAACTATGGCTCTTCACTTGCCATCAACATCAGTTGTACTTTGAACCTAAATACACCTTTCCAGTAAACAGCAATCATTTATAGTAAAAGCAATTAACAACAGAAATTGAACACACAAGCAAATAGTAACATAAGCAAATAAAGCTCAGATAAGTCAAGGCAATGCTGAAGACTATCACCTTGCAAATATGGAATATAGGGCTACCTCACTGAATGTACTTTAATGAGCTCAACTGCTAAAGGCAAAAGGTTGTAAAGCAGATTATCCATTTCAGCTATAATGGCAATGCCTGAAAAAATTCACCAAGAAGTAAATGAATTGCTGGAAATAAATCAGCAGAGAAAGAAATTCTACAAGAATAAAAACTAAGGATTAACAGATTTACAGGGTGGAGACAAAGTAAGAATTCAACAGCCATAGAAAAGTCCAAATTGTCACTAAAACAGTTGACCAGGATGCTGTGCTGTTCATGGAGAAGATTATAAGCAAATAATTGCCGACGTATGTACAAAACAAACATGTCAAAGCTGCAGCAGGAAGGGGAAACAGATCAGAAAAACAAAAATAGAGATTGTGAGAATTGTGGCAGCCAAGAGATGTAGACAGTGACTTCTGAAGCAGTGCACCCAAATGAAGTTGCAGTACAGCAAGAAATGCCCCAAAAGAAAGAGATGCCCAGTGTAGAGTTATGTCAAATTCTGCAGGCACGGTACTTGCAGTCTTGAAAAAGCCACAAGATTACAGGGAATGATTCAGAGTTAAATGTGATTCTAAGGACTGAATGTGGCATTTCTTTAAAAACATCTTTATGAATGTAAAAAATGATTTTTTATTCTTTTTTTTTTTGTTCTTAACAGCTACTTACTCCAAACATGAATTAAGGTTAATTTTAAGGGACCAGTGTAATACATGCTAGCACCACACTATATACATATATATATATATAAAGACACAACATATATATATGTATATACACACGCGCACACACGCACACACACACATTTACATATTAATGTTTTTTTAATTTAAATTAAAAAAATAAATAAATGCTTCTTTTTTGTCCTCTCTCTGTCATACTGAGAGCTGTCCTAGTCCCCAGCATCCTTCGCTGGGTCTACTGGCAATCCAATTTCCCCCGGTCAATGACAAATTTCAAGTCAGGGCCAGTGAGGAGCTTGAGGACATCCTAGGAGAGTGCTGTTGTCCATTTTCAATCTGTTTTTTTCCCCTTTTATGATCTACTCAAGGCCCTCTCCCTTCTCCTACATTCACCAACCTCATATGAGGGCAAAACACAACAAATAACTAGTTTGTTGACCGGTGAGACTAGGTGAGCCATTGCCATAAATGTACTCCTCTCCAGACTGGAAGTCTTCCTCCTTTAACTGCACTTTTGCATTTAAACAATCAGCCAGGAATACTTAAGCGTCATACACCAAGCTAACAATCACAAGTATCACTGTGCTACTGTCACTTCAAACTACTGACTACCCATTAACATTAAGAGCTACTTTACTGTTCAATACACTAATTTACAAAATATTAAAGGATCGATAGTGTCCGTTGTCGCCTCACAGCAAGACGTTTTCCGTTCGATTCTCAGCTAAAGTGTCTTCTGTATGGAGGCATGCGTGAAGGGGCGTGCCTTCGTTGAAGGTTGTGCATCAGGGCCGGCAACTCGGCACATAAAAATCTTCTGCCAATCATTAGCGGACCGGAGTTCCACTGTGGCGACCCCTAACTGGGAAAAGCCGAAAGACACAACAACTGTCCACCACTCCTCAGCAGGCTTCAGTTTAGAAACCAGTCTTACAATTTTAGAAATAACAATGGTATTCAGGTATACGGGCCCACATTCACGCTTGGTAAGTGTGAAACAACTTTCTCAAAAATAGTAACAGCTATATGGAACAAACAATTGCCCAGGAAAGAAATAGGAACACAGACCAACTACAGACTGTCCAGAAAACATTCTGACACTTATCAATTCAAAGTAAATGCAAGTGCTACTGAGATATGGTCTAATGCAATGGTACACTAGTTCTTAGATTCCACTGTACTGGTGGATCATTCCCAAATTTGAAGTTTTCGATTTCTTTATTACTACCTTAGGTCAGGAAGAGTGATGCATATGTAGCTAGCCCTTCCCTTTTTCTTTCTTTCTTTTTTTTTTTTTTTTTTTACAGTCATGCAACACTCACTAGTAACATCTTAAATCACTGGGCTGAGCAATATGCTTACATACAATTCTAAATTTATGATGAAGCTGGCATTTTACATTTAAGCACAAATCATGTACACATTTTAACAAATGCTGTTTAATGTTTTCCTTATTTGCGGTCACAGCTTGACTATGTGTTATGCATGTAATTGTTGTTAAGTCCCTTAAAAGCAGTTCTGTATTTTTTCTTTGTATTCTAAGTACATTTCTTACTTGCTGTCTTTGCCAGTGTGGAGCGGGTCATGGATGAAAGGGTCTCTTACCCGATTAACAACGTATAAATAAATAAATGCCCGTAACCACCCCAGGGTTCTGCATATGACAAGCATCAGCAATTAAGTATCACTTGCTTTTGCGGGTAATGTAAACTCTTAAGACTGGCCTGCACCCTTGAATCCAGCCTTCTTGTTGGCTCTCTGGTCTCCACCCGAGAGTCAAGAATGGGAATGGGTGACCAGACATGTGTGCCACCCCTTCCCTCAAAAAGAAGCAAGCCAGCAAAGCCACATCATTCCCCCCTCTAATGCCAGGCCTAGCAGGTATCACAGCAGCTTCCTGAGCTCAGGTTGTGTGGGTCATAGTCAGGGTATAATCCTTCTTTCACAGCATAGCTGGCTTCAGTGGGGTTGGCTAACAATTGTTTTAAGTACAACACACACTGATAACATTCTGGAAACAAAATTCATTCAGATTGACAAGAAGAACTGAAGAGGATGATAATAAACTGCTAGTGAAATACTGAGATTAGAAGCAAATGTGAGAGGAACTTTGAAAGGCTTGCATTAGAGGCCCGAGTACTACTGGGGAATTTTTTCAATAATGAAGTGTGCAAAAAAAATGTAAGCTGCATCCAGTAGTGATTACTGCTACACTGCTCTTTCTCACACTGGTGTCTTCTACAAAAAGGTTTAATGCATTGAGCAAATCCTAACTGGTAGTTTAGCAGAGAAGTTTTACAAGCAGCTAACAATTTCCATGCTATAGTCCTGGGATTCCTTTAGAATTCAGTTGCAGGGGGTAGGGTTCTGTACAAATTGTTTAACCAGATACATTTTACTGGGCACCCCTGAAAAGAAGTACTAGTACATTGTGGGCTTTTGAGATTAGCAAATATATAAGATTTAACTTCTTTAGATTTTTTTTACAGCTAACACCACCTACCTGAAGCCTAATGGAAACAGTCCTGAGGGTAATACTTTAAGCAGGTCTGTTTGCCTGCCAGTTAATAAGCAGATAAAAAGCAGTGAGATCAATTCTTCTTCCACTGTCAGAGCCACTCTTAGGAAGACCTAAAAGTCACAGGTTAGCAGCCAGGAAGACAGGTCCATGGAAAGTGGACAATGTTCTGAGGGCAACCAAGCATTGGCTTCGTAAGGAAGAAACTGGACTATAGCTGCGATGGCTAGATTTCCACATTTTCCAAATCCAAAACTGAAGTTAAATGTGACTTACTCCTAATGTTAACAAAATTCAAGAATATAAGCCAGTGATACCACTAAAGGTGACAGAGGACAAAGTGACTGGGTTGAAACCATCTTTTATTGTAGCTCAAAGGTAAGATTCTTTAGTTCAGAGGAAGCACTGTTGGTACTAGATTGCTGAGTATTTTAATACTTTAATTCTCCTTTTCTCACTGTTGCATAATCATGGAATTACGTATATATAAGTTCATGGTGGGTGCAAGGCTTACCCTCCCCCCCCACACACACACATGGGGGCACTGGGAAATGTGTATCTAGAGGTTTGCACATGGGTTTAATTTTTTTTTCCCTTTTGGAGAAGATGAATAGAGGAAGTAACCACTGAGGAACAGGACCACTAACGCCAGATTGCCTACATCTAGTCTAATTTAAGAGTGTGAACTCATGACAGTAAGTTACATCTTAATACAGTCATTATCAGGATCTACCAGCTTAAGCACCGTAGGTACATTTGTGGTACAGCAATTGAACTGCAACATTAACCACAAACAACAGTAACCAGATAAAACTTTGCTCAGACATGCTAAATGGTAGCTCCAAGATTTAATGAAAAAGTCAGCAGCTAATTATTAGATACAAAAACACCAACAAAACTTGTACAGCAAATATGAGCAGCTAACACCACAGAACAAAAAGAAAAAGAAACTCCACAAAAAGCACAAGTAGTTAACATACTAACAATTTATTGTTTGACCGTGGCTGATGCTGGCTTCATCTACGATCAGTGCTGTTAACTCATAGGGGTGAAGGCTGTGTGTACAAACACATTCTAACTATACTTAAATTATAATCATATCTTAAAATATAAATAAAATTAACTGTAAATTACGTTAAGTTATGAATTATAACACAAATGAACTATAACTTGCTGCAATTAAGAATATAATGTAGCAAGTAAAAGTGTTCCCAAATGATGTCATCATTCTCCAGTCATGGACAGAAACAGCTATAGCAAATAAACAAACTGACTGAAAGAAAACAACCCATCAATATGGAATTTACATGGAATGCTAAGCGTAGGATCATAGGGTATTACTAGGCTATCAACCCCAGTGTGCCTTTTTAATGCTAGACATGCATCCCAAAAATATTAACCAGGTTTTACTGCCATAGGATTTTGTAGGAGTATGCAGAACTCGGGCATGAGTGATCGAACATTACAAGGTATCTCTCTCTCTGACAGAGGCATAGGAGACAGACCAGGTATAAATTAAAGATTTCCCATCACCTGATATAAGTTGCTCCAGAACAGGTACAGGAAAGAACTTTGTTTCAGATGAATGAGAAGCCTGTTTCAGACAAGGGCTTGTCTCTGAGGAGTTTATATCAGATTACTGATTTGCTGGAAATTCAAACTTTATATGGTCTAGGCCATATGTTCAACTTTTGAAAAACTCATACAAAACAAAAGAAAAATCTATGTTTTTGCAGGGGGACAAGCCTACCTGCACACCCCCTGAAAATTATATACACCATCTCCGAAATTGCACTATAGCGGGGAAAAGGATACTGAACCTCAGTCTCCATAGAAATGCTTTGAGTTTTCGGAAAGTTGAACATATGGTCACAACCATATGAAGTTCGAGTTTCTGAAAACTCAATAACCTAACGTAAACCCTCTTTGAGATACATACCTCTCCCGCCAGCATGTCTCAATTATGTTGCAGATTTTGTTTAGGAGACCAGTTGGCATAATGGTTAAGGTCTTCGTGTCCCAAGCACAAGGTCAAAGTTCAGTCTTAACCTCTGGCCAATGTTTGTTTGGAGTTTACATATTCTCCCAGTGTCTCTGTGGGGTTTTTCACCCCTCCAAAGAACATGCTGTGTGTTTCCATCTCAAACTCATCAAAGAATGGAACTGTGGGCAGCAGCACAGATTCTATATGGTGCCCTATGGGGGAAGAGTTGTATAAAACACCTGCTTTGGGCATCTTCTGTAGTGTGCAATATAATCATGATAGGAGGATCACAGATGGCATGCCATGGCAGGGCTAATCAATCAATGGTGTAAAATGTGGCTGCAGGTGATCTGGTCGTGTTGACTAATTTCACCAAATGACCTATGGGTATTTGCTGTTGATAAGTAGGTTGATGACCTGGCCTACTCTGACCTATGCCTGGGACCCATACTAATGATGGGAGGGGTGTATGTGCTCCTACTGGCTAGAATATCCCACTACAAAGTCCAGCAACCCTGGGTCAATAAGCTACTGGCCGGCTGGTGTCCAGTTGCTCAGCTGGGAAAGCTCTGTTGAATGAAGTCTGCGCATAAAACTGATAAACCTGCCAAACATGAACTAAGAATACACTCAATGACAGGACTCAGCTTGGGAGTAGATGACATGATGGTAAGGAGAAGGCTGGACATCCTATTTATCCAGGAAACAAGATGGAAGGGCAGTGCAGCAAAGCCACCTGGCTTGGTATCTACAGTCTACTACTCAGGAGGAAGACAGGCTAGAAATGGTGTGGGAATTGTGGTGAGGGAGAGGCTTCAGAAGACAGTGAGGGAATGCCATCAGAATTAGTGACAAGACTCACAATAATCAGACTCCAGCTTAATGATAGGACAGTAATCTCAAATTGGTGTCAATACTGGATGACTTGAACGCACATATCAGGACAGACAGAACAGGAAAGGTGGACTGCCTGGATCCACATGGGTGGACAACAGGAATAAAGAAGGAGAGGCCATTCCGGACTTCTGTCTGGCAAACAGCTTGATAGTAGCCAACACATGGTTCAGAAAGAGGGACAGTCAGAAGATCATATACAAGAGTGGCCAACATGCAGCTCAAATAGACTTCCTCCTAGTAAGGAAAGGGCAAAGGGGTAGAATCAGTGATTGCAAAGTCATCCCCACTGAAACAGTCAGTTCACTGCATAAATCACTGATAGTCAAAATCAGCTGCAAGCAGTGGCCAAAAAAGGTTCTAAGGTCAATAGACACTAGACTGAAGACCTGGAAGTTCACTGGAGAGAAAGCATAAAAATTCAGGAAATTACTCAGGGCTCTAACACCCCAAGAAGAGGAGGAAATAGGTGGAGTTGAAGAAAAATGGTGGCACCTCAAAACAGCATGTGTTAGGACTACAGAACAGATATGTGGCTGAGACAGTTTTAGGTTCATAGGTAGGTACTAGGCTATCGGCCCAAGGGCCTAAGTAAGCCTAGCCAACAAGGTTCCCTGGCTTACTCCACCCAAAAAAGTTATTTTCCTGTGCTCCTGTTGAGCAGAGCCACAGAAGTGATCCCCGGGGTGTATTTCTTATTTCCCATCCACTTATCAAGATTTTTCTTGAAGAGTGCTAATGAGGAACTTTCCTTGACATAGATGGGTAGCTTGTTCCAGAGTATGGGAAGTCTCTGGGACAGGAATCTATCCCTCCAGCATGTCCTGTTTACTTTGGTGACAAGGTTTAGGTCCCTAGAGCATGTAACTTGGAGGGATTGGGATTTCTTTAGGTGTAGCATGTCCAACAGCTCTGGGTTTGACATAGCTTTATATGTTAGGCAGAGATCACCTCAGAGTAGGCGATAAGCTATGGAGTAAAGCTGAAGGTTTTTCAGACAGTCAGTGTAGGGCATCTGTTTGAGGCCAGTAATCCTCTTTGTGAGGTACTTCTGTGGCCTTTCCAGCTGCTGCAGATGTCTTGTGAGGTACATTTCAAAAGGGGCGTTGTACTCTATAATGGGTCTAATGAGTGTCGAGTAGAGGGGAACAATGACCTCTATTTTCCTAGATGAGAACCCATTTCTGATGAGGTGTGCCACATAGAAGGATTTCCTGACTACTGCGGCGATGTGATTATCAAAGGAGAGACTACTGTCCACCTGGGTCCCCAGATTTCTTATCACACATTCGGTGTTAAGTAGACTGCTGTCTATGTGGTAGTTCATGGGTACAGAGTTTTTACCAAAGGGGATGACAATGCACTTTTTGGCATTGAGCTTGAGGACATGGCTCTGACACCAGGTATCTGTCTCAGTGAGGCCCTTCTGTAGGATGTCCACATCATTTGGGGACTCAGTTATGGCTCCTAGTTTGCAGTCATCTGCGAACTTCGCTAGCCAAAGGCCTTCTGTGTTAGCCTGTACTTCAGAGAAGTAGATACCAAACAGGAGAGGTCTCAGAACTGAACCCTGGGGTACTCCACTTGTCACTGGTTTGAAGTCGGATTTGGAGTCTGCAACTTTTACAGTGTGGGTACTGTCATTAAGCCAATTGACTACCATCTTGTGACGTAGGGATTTATACCTAGTTTAGTGAGTTTAGCTATAATTCCAGAATGGGGGATGGTGTCAAAAGCCTTGGCGAGGTCAAGATAGGCTGTGTGAACCACCTAACCCTCGTCTACAGCTTTGGTGACTGCCTCAAAGAAGTCGATCAGGTTTAGGAGGTATGATCTGCCTTTCACAAACCTGAACTGGGTGGGGTCCAGAGTTTGGAGGTTACCACTGTCTTTGTTTATGAATTCCATGATGATACATTCCATGGCCTTACAGACCAGGCTCGTCAGGCTAATAGGGCTATAGTTCCCGGGATCAGTGGTGGCTCCCCCTTTGTGGAGTGGGATAACTGTTGCTGTGCACCATTCAGTGGGCACAAAGCCTGATGTGAGACTATGATTGAACATGGTTCTTAGGTGGGGAGCCAGTTCATTCTGAACTTCGTGTAAAACACAGTCTGGGATGTTGTCCGGTCCCATGGATGCTGTGTTTTTGGCTTTAGAGAGTGCAGCTTTTACCTGTGTAGTTGTGATTACAGGGACTCTACATTCTTCCTGTATATATATGGGCCCTTTAGTGGGTGAGAGGGGGGTAAAGTTAGCACTGAACCTATCTACCAGGACGTTGGCAATATCAGTTGGTTCTGTAATTTTCATGCCGTTGTGCTGTACCTCAGAGCAGATCTAGGTGTTGCCATTTAGATTCTTGACATAGCTATGGAATGCTTTGTGGTTGTCCCTAGAATCAGTGTTGATATTGTTTTCATAGCTAGCTTTGGAGGATCTTATAAGGGATCTCATCTTCTTACTGAGACTGACCAGGGAACACCTCCACTCATGGGATTTTACTCTCTTTTGCAACAGTTTCTTCCTTTTGTTGTAGAGTTTGTTTATGGCAGGGGACCACTATATCAACTTCCTTTTTTTGGAGGATAGCATCTTGGTTCTGTTTTGGATAGCACGATCCATGCACTCGTGTAAGTGCTTATAGAGTGCATCTGTGTAGGATTCAGCAGTTGTAACTGTATTGTCCATCTGCATGGGTGTCATGAAGTTCACCACTTTTGTCTTAAGCATGAAATTGGCTTTGGAGAAATATTTTACCGTGATTTCCTTAATGGGGGGTGGGGGCGGGATGTGGATATCTAGGGTGATTAGCTTATGGTCGGATCTGACCAAAGTACAGTTGTGTACACTTACCATAAGTGTAGATATTTCAGTGTATTCACTGTTGCAGTCATTACATTTGGGTAATCCGCTGGCAGGTTGCCCTCAGTCGGCCTGAATTCCAAAGTCTTGGGTCCTGCGTCAGTTGCTGTCTTCTCTTCCATGACGTCAGGTAGTCAGTGGTATAAAACATGCAGCCAACGCCATTTTCTTTCGTTTTTCCTGCCTCCGATGTCAGGTGTCCCCAAAAAGGTAGCAAAATTTTATATATATATATATATATATATATATATATATATATATATATATATATATACATATATACATGCATCAATATAAACTTTGCCTTCATCTGCAAGCAAATACACTACATAGGTTGTAGAGGACAGAGAAGGAAAGATAAATTTCAGAATGACAGGGGGATGGCAGGAGGGTAACCTGGACTGCAACAGTAAATACACTCGAACATCTACATTTATGGTAAGTGTACAAAACTGTACTATGTTCTTTGTGTTTCACTGTTGCAGTCATTACATTTGGGTAGAATCCCAAAGCTATGGTTGGGAGGCTGGAGCTAAACAGCATTAGGTGCAGTTATAAGGCCCTGCAGCAATGCAGTGGCAAAGCCTACCCTGGACTTAGAGTAGAGAGGCAAATGGTAATGCTTTGTAAAGGTGTGAACAGAACTCCAAGTAGCAGCCGCTAGAATGTCTTTGGTTGGTACTCCTCTTTGAAAGGCTGCTGAAGTAGCTGCAGCTCTGGTGGAATGAGACCTAATGCCCTTGGGCACAGGTTTACCATGGTGTAAGTAGCAGAAACGGATGCAGTGGTTTATCCACTTTGAAATTGTCTGCTTTGAAATAGCCTTTCCATCTGATCCTGCAGCATATGACACTAGTAATTGCTCAGTTTTTCTTAGAGCTTTAGTCCTGCTCAAGTAGCATCTTAGCTGTCTGTGTACATCCAAGGAATGCAGAATTCTCTCCCCCTTGTTCTGCGGATTTGGATAAAAAGTTGGCAGATGAATTGTTTGGTTAAGAGCCACACTGGAAACCACCTTAGGCATAAAAGTAGGATCTGTCCTCAGAGACACCCTGTCTGGGTAAAATATGATAAAAGGCTCTACAGCCATAAGGGCCTGTAGCTCTGAAACTCTTCTTACTGAAGTAATTGCTAGTAGCAGGGCTGTTTTCCATGATAAGAACTTTAGATCAGCAGTAGCAGCTGGTTCAAATGGAGGCAGGGTGAGCTTTTCCAACACATAATTGAGGTGCCATGCAGGTAATGGTGATCTTCTAGGAGGCCTTAAATTTTTGGCTCCTCTAAGATACTGCTTGAGTAAAGGATGAGAAAAGATTGGTGGCTCTGTATTGAAATGGCAGAGGCATGAATTTTGATTGATGAGAAAGATAGGCCTTTGTCAAGCATCTCAGTTAAGTATTGTAATATCAGAGGAATATTTGGTTCTGCAGTATCAGTTCGTTGTGCTTGATTCCAAGCACAGAATCTCTTCCATTTGTCAGCATAAGATTTTCTAGTACTAGGCCTTCTGGCTTCCAAAATGACATTCATCACAGCTTTACTGAGAGGTGTTGT
This sequence comes from Protopterus annectens, assembly GCF_019279795.1. Lineage (NCBI taxonomy): Eukaryota > Metazoa > Chordata > Ceratodontiformes > Protopteridae > Protopterus > Protopterus annectens. The sequence continues at coordinate 1,546,979,040 of NC_056745.1, read as the reverse complement.
TTGTATGACTACATGATTAGCCATGCTGCCAGGTTCAGAGTCTGTAGTTGTTTGTGCAGGATCTGATTGTTTTGCTGGGACAGTAGTTTTGGTATTTGAGGCAAGATCCAAGCTGGGTATTGAGACAAGTTCCTTAGGATTGGGTATCAGTATTGGCAGGACCAGTCTGGGGCAATTAATATCATCTTTGGCTTCTCTTGTCTGACTTTTAGGAAGACCTTGGGTAGAAGAGACAGAGGAGGAAAGGCGTAAACAGATAGGTTTTTCCAACTGAAGGATAGGGCGTCCACTTTCCATGCTTATCTGTGATAAGTCCTTGTGCAGAATCTTTTCAATTGATAATTTTGAGGAGAAGCAAATAGATCTATGTCTGGACTCCCCCTTTCTCTGTTATCATGCTGAAGACTTGTGGATTTAGTTTCCCACCTGTGGGGATCCATAAGGTTTCTGCTTAAAATGTCTGCCAGAGTGTTTTGTTTTCCTGGCAGGAATTGAGCTTGAAGATGTATTTGGTAGGTCAAAGCTGTGTTCCACAATGCCATGGCTAATCTGTAAAGGGGGTATGAGTGTGTGCCCCCTTGCTTGTTTATATACCACATGACTGTGGTGTTGTCCATCTTTATCAGTAGGTGTCCTGGATGAAGTAAGTCCTTGAAGGCTGTTAGGGCATTTTGAACAGATAGCATCTCTTTCTGGTTGATCCGTAGATGCATTTGCTTTGGTGCCCATAAGCCCTGAATGCATCTTCCTGCCATGTGGGCCCCCCAGGCATAATCTGATGCGTCTGTTAAGGTTTGGCTGGCAGGGGGTAGAGTGAAGGGCAGTCCCATGTTTTGATGACATGCCTTTGCCCACCATAGAAATTCCTGTTGCAGGCAGGGAATGAGAGGAATCATTGTTTCCAGACTGTGTGAATGTTGACACCATCAACTTTTTAGGTACCACTGAAGTTTCCTCATATGCAGTCTTGCATATGGAATTAGTAGGATGCCATGAAGCCCAGAGCCTGCAGAATTTGACTTGCAGAAGACTGGGTTTTTGTTGCCATCAGTTTGAAGTAAGTAGTCAGTTGACTTTGCTTGTATGGCGTGAGGTAAGCCATCTGGGCAGTTGTATCCAAGCTTGCACCCAGGAATGTTATCTTTTGAGAGGGTACCAGTTGTGATTTCTTTTCATTTACTGTGTACCCCAGGCATGTTAGAAGTCTTTTCACAAATGCCAGGTGTCGAAGAACAGTGTCCTTGTTCTCTGCTTGAATGAGACAGTCATCCAAGTAAGGATATATCTGTATACGTCTTTGTCTGCAAAATGCAATTACTAGTGCCATGCACTTTGTAAAGACCCTGGGCGCAGTAGATAAGCCAAAGGGCAGTGCAGAGAATTGGTAATGCATTAAGCCAGCCTTGAATCTGAGGTATCTTCTACACGATTGTCTTACGGGGACATGCAGGTATGCCTCTTTTAGATCCAAAGTTACCAGCCAAGCATTCTTGCCCTGCATGGGCAGAAGCTGCTGTAAAGTTAGCATTTTGAATTTTGGAATGTCCAGGTATGTGTTCAAAATCGATAAATTCAGTAATGGCCGCCAGGCCTTGTCCTTTCTGGGTACCAAGAACAGTCTTGAGTAAAAACCCTGTCCTTTTTCCTGTTCTGATACTGTCTGAATGGCCCCCATATCCATGAGGGACGTAACCTGTTCCTATGCCTCTGTCCATTGATTTTTTTGCAGATCTGGCCAACCATTTACCATTGGCAGAGTGTGGAAATGGAATCTGTATCCCTGTGATACGATGTTTAGTACCCACTTGTCCTGGGTTATTAACTGCCAATTTTGAGTGAAAAGTGCTAATTTTCCCCCTATGGGTGCTGCCAAAAGATAAGTGCTTGGTGTAGGCAGAGGGAAGTCATGGGACTGCTTTCTGTAGGTTTCCGCTTTATCTCCTCCAGATTTGGAGGTGGACACGTCCCATTGTTTTGACCTGTATGAATCTTGCGCCTGGTATCTGGAACCCTTAGGGCATCTAGATTTGCCCCTTTGAGCTCTGTCTGTCACAGGAAAGGACCAATTTTTTGTAGGCCAGTGTATACTGAATCTTGGTGGCTGCATTTGTAAGAAGTCTTTAACAGTTTGCATAAACTTAGCTTTGTCTTCCATTTTCTTTAAAACCTCTTCTGCCTTAATACCAAACAGAGAATCATGCTGTAAAGGTGCATCTAGCAATTTAGCTTTAACATGATCAGGCAAATTTTGTTCCTTTAACCAGGCCTGCCTCCTAATTACAGATCCAGTAACTGCGGCCCTGCAGGAGGCCTCCAAGGAATCAAAACCACACTGCAAAGTATGCTTTCCAACTTGTTCAGCTGCATGCAATAATTCCTGCAATTCTTTATTTTCTGCACATTCTGAAATCAACATCATTTTCTGTTTCAGCAATCCCATAACATGTTGTTGGTACTTAAGCATATGAAATTTACAGTTTAAGGCCCTGATTTCCAAGGTTGCAGATGTATAAACCTTTTTTTCCCCATCTGTCTAATGCCCTTGAATCAATGTCAGAGGGTGTAGGATTTTTTGCTGTTGAGGCCTTAACTCCCTTTGGACCCTGTGAAATAGTTTCAGGATTAGCAGCAGGGTTTCTAAATAAAAATTTATGTGAGTCAGGGACCCTGTAATATCTGTCAGGCTTACTGGGAACTGGAGGTAAGGTGTCAGGGGTCAAGCTTGAGTCCGAAAAAAAATCATCCACAATGTCTAAAACAGGGGGATGGCTAAAGGCTTGTGCTGAGACAGAAGAAGGAAATCCCTGAGCCTCTTTTGATTCTGAGAAGTCTTGACTCTCCCAGTGAAAATGCTCCCTCAAAGTATGCAAGGTTTCTCCAAATGAATAATCCTCAGGAGGAGATGTAGATGGAATAGACTCCTCAGCATCAGAATCCTCATAGGGAGGTATACATAATTCCTGATCAAAAGAGGAATCAGAAGAAATAGAAACCTTATCCGAAGATTCATAATCAGTGTCTTGCCTAGGCCTCTTATCTGGAGAGTGATGGGTACCCCTGATCAAGGTAATAAGATCTTCAGCCATTTTGAACATCTGTTTTTTAGGCATAGAGGCCTGTGCACGTGGCTCATGCGTCGGTTTCTTAGTTTTAGAAGTTGCTTTTGTCTTTTGTTTTTGCAGTTGTCGTCGGTTTCATATACAAATGTTGAGGTCTGAATACACCCTCAGAAGCTGGTGCCTGCTCAGTGGCTCCAGACCCATCTGAGGGAGGTACATCCGTCGGTCCAATACCTTGAGTATCTTGCGGCATGCTGGACTCCACATGGGTGTCGGTAGAGGCCTGCGACTCGAAGGTAGCGGGTATCAGGGGCTGCGAAAGTGCCTCACTGAGTACTGGCGAACCGGCGACTGGCTTAGGAGAAGCTTTGTTGTCAGTTTGGATCTTGACTGCCTTTTCTCTGTCCTTTTCTTTGCATTTTTTATGTACTCCAGTAGTCAGATTGCTATCCGACGACATTTCTGGGTAGTTAAATTTGTTTCCAAAATACTTTGATGCAAAAATATACCGACACTTAATAGTGCGTTGGTTAAATCTAGCACAAAACCGACAGCCAGGCACGTTGTGATCAGGGTCTATGCAAGGAATACAGTATAGATGGAAATCCTTATGAGGTATTTGCTTCCCACAAGTAATACAATTATTAACTTTTTCTGACATCGGTAAAAAGCAAGAAAAAAGTATCCCCCCGGGGTACTTAGCTTTAATGAAGACTTTGGTTCTGAAACTCAAACTCGAATATTTCAGTAGTCGACCGACTGGCACTTGCGAAATGCTTCTGCTTCGGGCACCATGCAGCAAGAAAGACTGAAGAAAATGGCGTCGGCTGCATGTTTTATACCCCTGACTACCTGACGTCAAAGAAGAGAAGACAGCAACCGACGCAGGACCCAAGACTTTGGAATTCAGGCCGAATGAGGGCAACCTGCCAGTGGATTACCCAAATGTAATGACTGCAACAGTGAAACACGAAGAACATCGAGGAGTTGACTTCAGGTGTGGAACACCGGTCACTCATGTTGGTAATGACTAGGTCTAGGATATTGTTGCCCCTGGTGGGAGTGTGGAGAAGTTAATCCAGGGCATTGGAATTTATGAATTCCAGAAAGTGTTGAGCGAAGGAGTTGGTACATGAGTAGTTTTCCCAGTTAATGGTGGAGTAGTTGAAATCACCCATTATTAGGGTGTTTGGTTGAACCCTAATACTTTCCAGTATATAAAGAAAAGAGGAGTGGGAATCCTGGGGCATGGTGGGGAATCTGTAGCAAGCTACAATTTGGATTGCAGTTTTGCCCACAGTTAGTTGAACTTGGATAACCTCGGATGCATTATGCTGAGCAACTAGCTTGGAGGTGTGGATATCCTTAATGAATATGGACACACCTTCGCCTTTGGTGTTCAGGTCCAGGTTAGGTGGCCGAAAAGTGTGGCATGAATTATAGCTTGGCAATGCGTGGAGCCTTGAACCAGGTCTCAGTCACTGCACAGAATAATGTACTTAAGGAAAGCTGGTGGCGGAATGTAGAAGTCCAGGAATTCATCAAAAGAAAGAAGGAGTGCAGGAAAAGTAGGAAATCGAAAAGATGGACCAGGCTGGGAAGGAATACTTTTTGGCTAACAAAGAAGCTAAGAAAGGGATTGCAATAGCAAAGAACAAGGAATCAGAGGCACTCTACCAACTTCTGGAAAGCAAGTCAGTAGATGGCACAAAGAAACTATATCAGGTTGCAAGGCAACGAAAGAAAGAAAGATAAAGAAGATAGTCAGACACCCTTCATAAGGAATGCCAGCAGCAACCTACTCACCAGTCCACAGGTCATCAAAGGCAAATGGAAGGAGTACTTTCATCAGTTTCTCAATGAAGAAAACCCCACCAAAGCTGTACTACCCCAGGCACAGCCTTCAGCGAGAGAAGAGGAGGAGCCCACCTTTATAGAAATAAGAACATCAGTAAGAAATGAAGTCAGGGGGAAGCAGCAGGCACAGATGAGGTCACAGCAGATATGATAAAGATGTTTGGTGAGATAGTGGAGAAATGGCTACTGAGGGTACTCATAGCAGTGTAGGCAGAAAGGTGTATCCCAGATGACTACAGAATAAACATATTACTGCCAGTAATCAAGAAGAAAGGGGACATTCACAACTCTGGGCAGTACAGAGGAATCAGACTCTTGTCATATTACATGAAAGTTCTGGAGAGGGTGACTGACAAACGAATAAGCAGAGTAGTACAAAGTACGATGGAAAATTAGTAGCTTGGATTCAGATTTTAAGGGAGAAAATGTTGACAAGAATCCAAATCTCACTTGTGAATTATGGTATGTAAAGTCAGAGCTTGTGATGTGTTATACTGGCCAGAAATATCAGCACAAGCACAAAAGTAAATAATTCAAAAATCTGTTATGTATAATGTTTATCACAGTAATAATCCAAGAGAAGAGATGACTTCTTATTTATTTCCAGGAAGACCACTGAGTAAAGTGTGAGCAGATTTTCTTTCATTATCCAGACTATGTGCACTTGATCTATGTTAATTAAAAAAAAAAAAAAAAAAAAACAAGAAGAAACTTCACAGTGTGAAGGGTGTGATGTTCACTTCCTAAATTATGTTATGCACCTATCTCACTTAATAAAAATCTAACTGTAAAATCTAACTGTAAAACGTGCTACAAAATAACCAAATAGAAAATAGTAGGTAGTCCACAGCTGAGTTAAAATGGGAATCTCCTTTATTGAAATACACAAACAAGCGATCCTAGTTGAGTATAATGAAAAGCATCAAAAACATTCCTTATTTATATGTAATCAGGTTGTTTGAAGCAAGGGAGTGGTTACAGAAGGTGGTTCTGTTAAGAGCTATAAAAGCAATAAATTAATTCCTTTAGCCAAGTCTACCTTCACCATAGTGTAATCAGAGACTGTGCTACCTAAAACTGAAACTATTAAACTAGAGACAAATTACAATCTAAGACCAGTTTATTAACACTTTGTACAGGCTAACTAACTAATCAAAACTTTATTAATAAAGAAACTAACTAAAAAATGACTGACTAAAAGATCTACCAAACGACATCTACCAGAATAAATATTAATAAGTATACAACTTTTAACAAAGACCGCTTTCATATCAAATAAATACTTTTATCAGGTTTGTGTGTCAAAAACAAATCATGATATGAATTAATGTGTATAGATATATAACTAAAACCCTTAAGTACGATGAAAAAACATACAAACAACTGCTTAGCTGGAAATACAGTGATAAATGTTAAAACATAAAGCACAAAGGCCATGGGGATCTGTTAAAGTGTGAATAAAACACTTAGTTTGAGTGTATAAGAGTGGACTCGAGTAATTGCAACCTTTAAAACAGAAAAAGACTAGGCCCATGCACATTGTGTGCACGATCAGACTAGGCCCATGCACATTGTGTGCACGATCAGACTAGGCCCATGCACATTGTGTGTACGATCAGACTAGGCCCATGCACGTTGTGTGTACGATCAGACTAGGCCCATTTTTAGCCCATTTTCAGAGCAATAGCTATTAACATGTGAAAGTTCACTTTGTAGCTTCTGCATATTAGATGGGGATGTAAGCATAACACCCAGTTTACAGTCATCTGCAAACTTGTATTTTTAAACAATTGTATTACATCATCACTTGTGACATAAGAAAACTTACATTTACAGAAAAGTAATCAAACAATATTAACAAGTCCACATTAACAAACATTATGCATCACATATATTGTTACATATCCTACAATCTAAGTAACATTACATAAAATATTCATTTCCTGCTTTCTCGTAAACATCCTTCCTCCTCAACAATATTTTTCTGCATGTATTGTTCCCACAATTTCCATTTTTAACTCGTAGCCTTTTCAAATATCCCACTTCCTGTTCTTTTATCTCTGTTACAATATTCACTACTTCAAGTATAGTTGGTTTAGATTTTGATTTCCATTTTTTAGTAATTGCTTTTTTTGGCAGCCACCAGAATTAAACTTAACAAGGCCTTACTGTGTCTAGGCAATTCAGATCCTTTATCCTCAGCTCAAAAAAAGAATGTCCTTAGTTAAACTCATCTGCTTGCCTAGTATTCCTGACAGAGTGCATTGTAGTAAATGTTTAAAGTCTGCCAATGCATTACAATCCCAACACATATATTCTCAGTTATCTCTTTCTTCCTCATCACACCTCCAACATTTGCCATCTACCCGAGGAAAAATATTTTGGTGCCTGGTTGTGGTATAAAAGTATCTTCTAGACGTTATTGCATATTTGTGAGCCCATACATATGTCCTTCCATTGTTTTTTTGTGAACTGCATATCTAATCTCTCTTCCTAATCTTTTCTGACCTCTACTGATTGATTCCAATAGTTAGTCTGCAATATTTTCTTGTCCTACTAATTATTCCTTTTTTAACAGCAGCTTCTGTCTAGATTCAATTAAATAATCAGTGCAGGTTTTTCATTTTGGATTCCCTTATCCCTTTCACTTTGTCTACACTCTGATATCAATCACTGATAAAGAAGAATATCACTAGCCTGCAAACCAAATGTCTTCTTTGCCTCTTCTCATTCTATTACCTTTCCTTTTTTTTTTTTTTTTTTTTTTTTTTATTTGCTCCCAATACCTTGGTAATTTTGCTGTCTTCCTTTAGTAAATTCCAGCCTCCCCTTTTCTATTCTCTGTACCCTTAACTGGAGTCATCCCTATCAGCAGAATCTCCTTTCTCCTCTCCTGTGTTGGCTTAGTTCTTAGTGTACTTTCTGCCACTTTATGAATATATTCTGCATGACTGTTATACTCCTTAAGGATCTGTGTACAAACTCCTATTCTTTCCTTATTGTTTGAATTTCCCCCTGCTTCATCACCACCATTTTCCAATTTGAACTGCAGCTGTCTACTTATATTATGTATAAAAGTCTTAACTGTGTAGCTCTAAAATACCCCTTAAAATCAGGTAATCCTAAACCTCTTTGTTCTGTTGCAGGGGTGTAGCTAGGATTTTCAAATTTGTACTCACAGCTCTCAAACTGCTACCCCCCTCCCCAGCCAAGCTACGGCCATTCTGGTAATTCACGGTTTGCTCTTTTAGTGTCGCTGAAGAGGCATTCGCTGTAATGCCTCTTCAGTAATATAATATAGATTCACTCAAACTCGGTTCCTTGAATTGAAAATGAACCTGAAAGTCAGTTCTTTGAAAAATGCAGCATGGTAGTTGGGGTAGAGGATTCATGCTTTTGTTTTCTGTAACTAAGGTACAGGTTTTGAGCTTGAGTAAATTACTAACCACCTGCTACCCCTAACTAGGGTGTTTCATTCACACACACACACACCCCTACATACCTCTTTGTGCAAGAAATATGGGCAAAGCCTAAAATAAACAGGGACAGATATTAAATAATGCTCTTGTGAACTTAGAAAGTTGCTAGAATAACATGATTTATGCTAGTATGAGAAAGTTGGTAGAATAACAGGATTTGCGCTAGTATGAATTTTTCTAAAGGACATGAAGTCTGAAACTCAAATGTCTGTCATTATTTAGCAACTTCAGCCTTCAATGATTTTCTAAAAAATCACAAAATTTATGAGGAACAGACAATAAATACTGGGCAAAAATCTGGACATTCTGCATGCTACCTACCTACTACACACACACACACACACACACACACACACACACACACACACACACGCACGCACGCACGCACACACACACACACACACACACACACACACACACACCTCTCTTACCTGATAATCTGTTTGCGATTGACTTCCACGCACTACATCTTCAGATTTTCCGCTCGTAGAGATAATCCATTTGCGATTGTCTTCCTGCACATTTCCCGCTCGCAGCCAGCCGGACATGACGCAAGCTCACTTCCGACTGGCTGGTATGCTCCTTAAAGGAGCCAACACTGTTTTAAAAAAGAAAAAAATATGTACGTACGTTTTTCTTTAAAAAAAGCTACCCCATCTTCTAAAGAAGTTGTACTGAAATCAGTACAGTGCGTATGCCTCCAGATGTCCCTGTTCTGTTGGAAGGATCAACTTATCCCACTTGACTCTTGCCCTCTTCCTCTCCCAAATAAAATCAGTCAACTATTTATTAATTACTGTCCACAACTTCTTCTCTGGTTAGTACAAATATGCCTGACTTGTGTATAAAACTAAAGTGATTAAACAAATTTTATTGCTTGTATCCTGCTATACATATCCATAGGCAAGAGCTTCCAGTTTCTCAATTTTGTATTTAGTCTCTTCCCACATATCCTTAACTGCCATAATTGAATTGTTTTTAATCCATACTCAGAAATACTTCATTTTATCATGTCCCCATAGATATAAGTATTGCTGGAGCAATTAATGTGTGGGTATATACCGCCCCATTAGCTTGACAAGCCTTATCTGCAAAGCCATGGAGAGGATCATAATGGAACTCATAAATAAAGACATAGGGAACTTGCAGACTTTGGATCCAACCCAGTTTGGCTTTGTCAAAGGCAGATCCTGCCTCTTAAACTTGGTTGACTTTTTCTAGACAGTCACCAAGGCCATTGATGAGGGAAAGGCAGTCCATACAGCCTACCTCGACCTGGCAAAGGCCTTCGACACAATACCCCACTCAGGTATCATCGAAAAACTCATCAGCTTGAATGTAAACCCATACATCACAAGATGGGTTGCAAACGGGCTAAGTGACAGAACCCACAGGGTCAGAGTTGCTGGAGCCATGTCAGACTCAAAGCCTGTCACAAGTGGTGTCCCACAGGGCTCAGTCCTGGGTCCACTCTTGTTCGGCATCTACTTTTCTGAAGTACAAGCAAACACAGGAGGGTTATGGCTGACAAAGTTTGCAGATGACTGCAAACTGGGCCATAGTCGAAAACACATCTGACACAGATATCCTCCAGAAGGGCCTCACAGAAACGGATAACTGGTGCCAGAGCCATGGCCTGAAGTTAAACGCCAAAAATGCATAGTCATACCCTTCGGGAAAAACAAGGTTACCCCTAGCTACCATATAGGTGGCAATCCACTGAGCACAGAAAAAGTCATCAGGGATCTGGGGACCCAAGTTGACAGTAGCCTTCGCTTGACACTCATGTTGCTAAAGTAGTTAGGAAAACCTTCTATATCGCCCACCTGATCATGAAGGGATTCACATCTAGATCAAGGGAGGTCATCATCCCCCTGTACTCATCACTCATTAGACCTATGATTGAGTACAATGCCCGTTCGAATGTATCTGACCAGACACCTGCTGCAGCTTGAAAGGCCCCAAAAGTTCCTCACCAAAAGGATAAAGGGTCTCAAAAATATGTCTTATGCTGCCCGACTGAAAGAACTCCAGCTCTATTCAGTCTCATACCGCTTGCTCAGAGGTGACCTGTGCCTGACATATAAGGCCATGTCAAACCCAGATTTGATGAATATGCTTCACCTCAAAATATCTAGATCCCTCAGAGCCACAAGGGCGGGAGACTTAAACCTTGACACGGTTATAAATAGAACGTGCTGGAGGGACAGATTCATCACCCAGAGACTCCCTATGCTGTGGAACAAAATCCCGGTACATGTGAGGCAGAGCACCTCGCTTGCCTTGTTCAAGAGGAATCTTGACCAATGGATGGGAGATCGCAGATATACCCCAGGGATTACTTCAGTGTCACTGCTTGACAGAGGCACAGAAAAATGATAGGCATAGTTTTTATTCAAACTAAAGGGGTGGCGAAAGCCACATAACTATGGGCTAGGCTTATAAATGCCCTTGGGCAGATAGCCTAGTATGAACCTATGAACCTATAGCTCTAGCCTTTGTTTTGTCTTCATTCATTTTATATCCCAAAAAAAACAGGAACTCTCTCAGAATGTTCAACAACAGTGAGATGTCCTCTTATGGTCCCATCAAGTACAAAACAATATAATCTGAAAATAAGTCAACTTTTCTTTAACATCAAACTAATTATATTGTTGAATGTCTGAGTCCATTACACTCTGATATCAATCACTGATAAAGAAGAATATCACTAGCCTGCAAACCAAATGTCTTCTTTGCCTCTTCTCATTCTATTACCTTTCCTTTTTTTTTTTTTTTTTTTTTTTAATTTGCTTTTTTTTTTACTTGCTCCCAATACCTTGGTTCTTTTGCCGTCTTCCTTTAGTAAATTCCAGCCTCCCCTTTTCTATTCTCTGTACCCTTAACTGGAGTCATCCCTATCAGCAGAATCTCCTTTCTCCTCTCCTGTGTTGGCTTAGTTCTTAGTGTACTTTCTGCCACTTTATGAATATATTCTGCATGACTGTTATACTCCTTAAGGATCTGTGTACAAACTCCTATTCTTTCCTTATTGTTTGAATTTCCCCCTTTTTCATCACCACCATTTTCCAATTTGAACTGCAGCTGTCTGCTTATATTATGTATAAAAGTCTTAACTGTGTAGCTCTAAAATACCCCTTAAAATCAGGTAATCCTAAACCTCTTTGTTCTGTTGCAGGGGTGTAGCTAGGATTTTCAAATTTGTACTCACTGCTCTCAAACTGCTACCCCCCTCCCCAGCCAAGTTACGGCCATTGTGGTAATTCACGGTTCGCTCTTTTAGTGTCGCTGAAGAGGCATTCGCTGTAATGCCTCTTCAGTAATATAATATAGATTCACTCAAACTCGGTTCCTTGAATTGAAAATGAACCTGAAAGTCAGTTCTTTGAAAAATGCAGCATGGTAGTTGGGGTAGAGGATTCATGCTTTTGTTTTCTGTAACTAAGGTACAGGTTTTGAGCTTGAGTAAATTACTAACCACCTGCTACCCCTAACTAGGGTGTTTCATTCACACACACACACCCCTACATACCTCTTTGTGCAAGAAATATGGACAAAGCCTAAAATAAACAGGGACAGATATTAAATAATGCTCTTGTGAACTTAGAAAGTTGCTAGAATAACATGATTTATGCTAGTATGAGAAAGTTGGTAGAATAACAGGATTTGCGCTAGTATGAATTTTTGTAAAGGACGTGAAGTCTGAAACTCAAATGTCTGTCATTATTTAGCAACTTCAGCCTTCAATGCTTTTCTAAAAAATCACAAAATGTATGAGGAACAGACAATCAATACTGGGCAAAACTCTGGACATTCTGCATGCTACCTACCACACACACACACACACACACACACACACACACACACACACACACACACACACACACACACACACACACACACACACACACACACACACACACACACACACACACACACACACACACACACACACACACACACACACACACACACACACACACACACACACACACACAAGATAATCCATTTGCGATTGTCTTCCTGCACATTTCCCGCTCGCAGCCAGCCGGACATGGCGCAAGCTCACTTCCGACTGGCTGGTATGCTCCTTAAAGGAGCCAACACTGTTTTGAAAAAGAAAAAAATATGTACGTACGTTTTTCTTTAAAAAAAGCTACCCCATCTTCTAAAGAAGTTGTACTGAAATCAGTACAGTGCGTATGCCTCCAGATGTCCCTGTTCTGTTGGAAGGATCAACTTATCCCACTTGACTCTTGCCCTCTTCCTCTCCCAAATAAAATCAGTCAACTATTTATTAATTACTGTCCACAACTTCTTCTCTGGTTAGTACAAATATGCCTGACTTGTGTATAAAACTAAAGTGATTAAACAAATTTTATTGCTTGTATTCTGCTATACATATCCATAGGCAAGAGCTTCCAGTTCTCAATTTGGTATTTAGTCTCTTCCCACATATCCTTAACTGCCATAATTGAATTGTTTTTAATCCATACTCAGAAATACTTCATTTTATCATGTCCCCATAGATATAAGTATTGCTGGAGCAATTAATGTGTGGGAGAAGAACCCTGTCACTTTATGTGTGGGTATATAGTTCATAGCTCTAGCCTTTGTTTTGTCTTCATTCATTTTATATCCCAAAAAAAACAGGAACTCTCTCTCAGAATGTTCAACAACAGTGAGATGTCCTCTTATGGTCCTATCAAGTACAAAATAATATCATCTGAAAATAAGTCAACTTTTCTTTAACATCAAACTAATTATATTGTTGAATGTCTGAGTCCCTTATTTTCTTTGACTGTGGTTCTAAATGTAATCCAAATAACAAAGGGGAAGAAGGGGAAAGAGGACACCCCTGTCCGGCTACTCTGTTCAAGCATAACTCATTAGAGAAGAACCCTGTCACTTTATTTTTTGCTTCCAATCTCTCATATATCCTTCTAATTAACCTTATTATTGTATCAGGAAATGCAAATGCTTCCATTGCCCTACTCATAAAATCCCAACTTTCTCTGTTGAATGCTTTCTCTCCATCAGGACCCACCAAATATAAGAGGCATTTTCTTGCATTTTGCTTCTCTCTTTATCATCATTGATTTGTTAATGTTGTCAAATGTTTGCCTCCCCTCCACAAAACCACACTGGTCCATATCTATCAATTTTGGTATCACCTTTGCCATTCTTTTAGCCATTACAGACATGGTTTAGAATTGAAAAGGGCCTGTATAAAGCTGGATCAGATGAGGCTTTACTGTCTTTATGGATTACAGCTACTGCAGCTTTTTTCCAGGATGTTGGTGATTCCCCTCCTTTTGGAGTACTGTTACACAAAACTTTCCGGATCTTTACCACTTTCTTTCCTCCTAACTTTCAACTTCCACCAGAATGCAAATTATTCCTGGAGACTTTCCTGTAAATTGATAATACATCAGCATTTTTATCTCATCTCCTCCTGTCTTAACTGTTAGCTGTTGAGCCTCATCTACCTCTAACCATGGAATATTTAAATCTTCCATAAATATTTCTATTTTGCTTTTTCTTGAATTCACCAATTGTTTGCTTTATACAAATTTTCATAAAATTTACAAAATATCTCTAATATCTCTATAGTATCTGGTTATTTTTCTTGTTATAGCCTCCCTAAGTTTGGCAACAATCCTTTCTACTTTCTGTTGCCTAAGTCATTGTGCCAACAGTTTTTGTGCTCTGGAGTTATTAAAAAAAAAAAAAAAAACAACAGTTGCATAACAGTCATCTTTCTAAACTCATGCATATTATCCAGGTACTACCTTATTTACTTTTCAGCATACTGCAATTGTACCTTCTCATTATGTGAAATTCTGCTTTTGTACTACTTTAACTACTTTAACCTTTGTCAGTCCCTTTAAATAATTCTTACTACTTCTTAAACAGATGTCTTTTACTTTTATTTCTACCTTTCTTTTAAACTCCATTTTCATTTTATCCTACTTACAAGTTACAACTTTTGGAGTATTTTCTATCTTCCCTAATAACTTCCAGATAATTTCCACTAACCATTCCTTACATTCCTCTCTTTTTAACATGCAGATGGGGAAGCACCATTGTCTTATCTTTACTTCACTACCCTGCACTGTACTACCCTGCAGTGTTATCTTAGTAATTAACAGTGCATGATCTGAAATAGTAATTGGATGTGCATCAAAGTTCTCAACTGAATGGACATGTTCCTGTGAAATATAATTTTTATCAAGTCTAACCCAGATAGACTAGCAATTAATATAAGTACTCCTCTTTTCCTTTGTCCCTGATATTCTGCAGCATATCCATCCTGAAATCCTTTCTTTATCAAATTCACATGCTCAGTTCTTTCCCAATATCTTTCATCTAACATTGCTATTTGTACTCTGTATTTCTTAATATAATTAAGCATTTTTACGTTTTAGTTTATACCTGTGAGACCATTCACATTCCAAGATAATCTGGAAAGTATCGCCATTAAGACAAGATGCCATTATTCCCATCTATTATATAAGGCAGATTTTTTTAAATGTCTAATTCCATCTTTTGTGATACAAGTACCCTATCTGCAAACTTAGTTAACCAGAATTCCACATTTCTGATCTGTTGATCAGATAAGTACAAGCCAAACAGAAGTGGTCCACTGGTAATTTCATGCTTTTGAGAATGTTCCTGCCACTGTCATTGTGTGGGTTCAACCTCAGCCAGTTAGCAATCCATCTAACTACAAAGGTATCAGTCTGAAGAACATTTAAGATTGTTGATAATGCTGGCATACTGTATGGTATCAAAATGCCTTGGTGAGGTCAAGTTATGCTGTATGGACATTGTGACCACTGTACATGGCTTCCATTACCCTATCAAAAAGTTCACCAGATTCATTACACAGGATCAGTGCTTAAAATCACACTGACGGGGGTCAAATCTTATAAGACTTTTTTATATCATAATTTAGAAGGTCTGTTATGACCCATTCTATGGCCTTGCAGATAAAGTTTGTCAGTTTGATGGGTCTATAATTCCTGGAGTCCATGGTGGGGCACCCTTGTGAAGTGGCATCACAACTGCTGTGCACCAAGCCTTGGGGACAAACCCAGTAGATAAGTACAGGTCGAACAGTTGTAGTAGGAGCAGATCCACCAGCACACATCCAGTGTTGTTCAGCAGACGGCTTGGTATGTTATCAGGTCCCACAAAGGATGTATTTTTTGTTTTGAAGAATACTTTTGTGATGATAGGGGATTTGATATCTTTTGGTATGTGTGGCCTTTCTATAGATTTTCTGGAGTGAAATTTGCACTGAATTTGTTTGCTAATACATTTGCGATATCCACTGATTAGAGTTGGCATGTCATTATGAAAACATTCAGAGCAATGTTGGGTGTTATTTTGTAACTTCCTGATGTAAATAAAAAAAGGATTTGTAATCATCCTTATGTTGTAATGACAGCCTAACTTCATAGGAAGTCATTGTTTTCCTGATGGCATTTTTCAGTGCCTTGGATAACCTTTAGATGTTGACCTTCATATGTGGGACTTCAGTTTTTGCTATAAAATCTAATTAGCTTTTTCCTTTTATTGTATTGCTTATTTATGCATGTGGATCACCAGAATGGTTTGCTTTTACCCCTCTCTTTTTGTTTAAATTTGGTAGGGGAACTTAGAATTTATCTTCATAACCACTAACTGTTTCAACATTTTGGAGGTGACAGAATTGTAGGAAATTGGTACATTTTAACTATTTAAATATTATGTACTTGCATCTACTCATTTCGGGATTTTGAAAGACAGACTTACCAATCTGTGGTCAGACTTGACGGGGAAGGATATACTAGTGGGCTAGTATACAGACAGGCTGTACTTGTGAGGACCAAGTCTAGAACATTTTGTCCTCTAGTGGGCTCTTTCACTATTTGATCCAAGGAATTCTTATTTATGTTATTGAGAAATTTTTGGGCTTAGCCTACATTTGAGGTGTAGGTCTCGGTCTCCCAGTTTATTGACAGGTAGTTAAAGTCTCCCAGGATGACATAGTTTTTGTGTACTTGAATTTTATCCAAAGCATTTAAAAAAAGGATTGTTTTTTTTGGGCGTTATTAAAGGGGTCCTGTAACATGCTATGATCTGATAGTTGTTTTTATTTATAATGAGCTCAATCTCAGTAAGTTCAGTTTGTGGGTTATTGTGAATCTGCCTTGTGTTTCTAACAACTATGGATACTCCCCAAGAGTTCCCACTGGTCTAAAGGCATTGCAGGTGTAAAACCTTGGTGTAGAGAGTTTTTTCTGCACTTTTAAAACAGGTTTCAACAATAATACACACAAGATAAGTGCCAGTGTTATCTCCACCTTGTCATATCATCAAGTAATTCTTCTTTTAAAGTCAGATGCCTCACAACCAGGCTTCACCTATGGCTGAGTAGTTTTATTAGCATCTCCCAGATATAGTCATTATTTTGTGATACTACATATCCCACCTCTACACTTCAAATATAAACCTTATTATAGCCGTATATATGTCTCAACTAAAATATCAACATTTTTTGTCCTACCCAGTTCTTTTTCTCAACTCACTTGCTCAATGTTCAAAATCTACTAATGCATAAGTAACTTTTATAATGTAATAACCGCCTCTCATTTAATATGAATGTAATCTAGTCAGCAAATGTATGTGGAATTGTTAATGTGTATTATTTAATATCTGTTCAAGTACATTACTGAATGTTTGTAATATGTTGCAGCTTTTCTCCATGGGGCTCTGAAGAAAGAGGCTTTAGACTAAACCCACTCAGTCAAACCCAGTAAACAAAAACAAAACAAAAAAATGCTCCAAATGAAGGGGGGCTTAAAGGTCAGGCAATTTGTTATTTAGACTCCTAGCATGGAGCAGCACTATACTGATTTTGTCTGGTGCTTTAGTTGTTATTGTGGGGGAGGGGTTACGTTACAAAATATATTAGTTGGAGTCTGTCCAAAAAAAACAAAAAGAACTATGGGGGCAGCAAAGGTTTTAGCCATCATAAAGATGCCCTGGAATGAGAGGTGCAAGCTATCCCTGGAAAAGCAAGTAGGAAATGCTGGCACATACTGTTTCCTACTCAAATGGCACCAGTTACTCAGACCATTTTTTGACATCAGTTATCTTTTCCTTACATCTCAGTATCATTCTTGGTAAATGTAGGATTTCACTCAATACCAGACTCTTTTCTGCATTTATGACATGAGCAAGGAACTATTTCTCTGCATATTCTTTAGGATTTTGTGCACCAGGTAATTTTACACTATATCTGTTAAGGGCCCTTGAGACATCGAGATCTTGGCACCTGAAAGACAACTCACCATCACCCATTTTTATGAGAGTAGACTATGTGTATCACTATAGAGCCAACAATCACCAGATATAAATGTTCTAAGTAAGCAACATTTATATTTGGATTTTGCTTTCCAAATGTCCATCAAGGATATCTAGCTTTACACTTTTCCTATTTATTTTATGTTCTCTTTGTGACCTCTTACTAGCCAGACCACTAGCATCCCAACAGCCCATTTGTTCTCTGTCTGGCTGAAAGCAGACTACATCACCCATTGGGGGAATTCCCATTGTCCCAATTGAACCCTCATCTTTTCTTGACTGGCACTGAGGACTACAGCGGGTCACCAGCAAACTGTCACCCTTGGCAGATTTAAGTTTACTGATATGCATTTTCATACCTCAACCTGTTGGCAGGCGAACATGGTGCAAAGCCCTGCTATACTAAGCATAAAGTGGCTAAGCACCTTCAAACATTTGCACTGGTAAGCTAGTGTGCAAACACTCTTTCAATGGGCTCATGCTCCCTGGACCCTATGCATACTTCTGTGACTTTTCCCAGACAGCACTTCTATGACAGAAACCCGATCCTGTGCTGAGCATGCTGGTGTTTATTGTTCACATCTGCCCCTCCCTGGCTAGCTCCTCTACTGGACAGGCCCCTAAAGTGACTCTGCCTGGCTGAGTTGGAGTCAGGGTTCTATCACCATGTGCGAAGGAGCTGGTTAGCTTTTCAATATTAGGCAATCTGCTCACCTAATTTACAGTTCCTTTAGGAATTTTTTTTTTATGTACTACTTTGCTTGTTCGCTATGAAATTTGCCTTTTATGTACAGTTTGTGAAACTTGGTTTCCCTATACAACAGACAATATACCCTATTTCACTGCTTGTTGTATCCTGGCCCATTTATAAGTTAAAAAAAATGGGTAAGAAGTCTACCCAAACTTGTTTATTACAGGGGAAGTAGACCATAATGTGAATGCAGTTAGACAAAATATCATTTCCAATACAGTGTTTTTACTAAACAACAGTAATACATTACAGCACTAATATGATATACTATTACTTATTACAGGCTTTTGCATTAAATGTCATCACATTCCAGCATATTTTATGTTCATCAAATTATAACATTTGCAGTGGAACATAACAGACATATTTCATAAGAGACTTGGGAGACTTAAGTTCTTTAACTTATAACTAAATATGGGTGAAATTAAGGCAATGATTATGAATATATATAAACAAAGAAATGGAATAACATGGTAAGAGTGGGCTTTCTTACACTGACTATAAAAATGAAAAAAATAAATTCTTACCTCTCAAGAAGAATATCTACAACTTCAGAGCAACCATGCATCGCTGTAAAGGGAAGAAAACAAAGGGATTAGTTTACTCAGTAAATTGTGTTGTTTTATTCTTTGGCTCTATAGATGCAAAACACTGAAGGATTGCCTATATTTATTGATAGTATTTAATTCTTATTTTATTCAAGTGATGGTATGGCTAATTCATACATGATTCAAAAGACAAACTGAGAGTTGAACAAATATAATATATGAGATACATAAATGAAAAAAGCAGCAATACTAATATAACAAAATATATGATAAAGCATGAAAGCGTAGCAGTAACAGTAGATATCCATGGAAGTCTTAAGAACCAACTGTGCTAGAGACACGTATGAATCACAGACTACTGATCACATGCATCCATGCATCTGAATTAGGTGGGTCAAAGCTAGAATCAGAGGGGCAGCAGTCAAATGGCACAGTGTTACAGGGGTAGTGGGTGACAAAAGAACATCAACAAAGCTAAAAAGTAAGGTGTAAAAAACAGTGATGAGACCAGTATGTCTGTATGGTGCAGAAACCTGGGCAGAAAAGGCAATGCAGTTTAGCAAATTGGAGGTGATGGAGATAAAGTGCCTAAGGTGAGTGGTAGGACGCACACTGTGAGACAGATGAATAAATAATGACAATAGAGCAGAAGCTAAAGTGCTTCAATTGCAGAGAAGAGAGACTATATTTTGGTTTGGGCACATGCGCAGGGAAGAAGATAATGATTTGCTGAAGAAGTTTTGGGAGATGTAGGAAGAAGTCAAGAGGGAAACAAGGACATCCAGCAAAGAGATGGATGAATTGCATGACCGAAGGCCTGCAGCAGACACGTAGGAGACTGATAATGAATTGAGAGAGGAGGCAACATTCCATCCCTGAATAGAAACCGTAGAATAAAGATGAAGCTGATCCCCTTTGAAGATAAAAGCAAGACACGTATGTATTGAAATGATGCTACAACTCAGGACTTAAAGAATCAATGCTGGAAAATGTTGTCAAATTAAAACAGATACACAAAAAGTTTGGCTTAAGAGGGAACAAAGATGATACTTACAGCAGTATCTCAATTCTGCTGGTAAAAATACCATTGAATAAAAAAAGAAAAAAGTTTAGTCAAAGCAATTTCCTTAGAACTTCTATCTAACCGTTCAAGGACCCTAAAGTGTGGCTGTACTAAATAGAAATATATAAAATGTTGATATCAATAATTAACCAAAACAAGTCCCTATGCTACATAAATTATTTAATTTATATGCAAACTCTGCAGAATTCATAATTTCTACGTAATCTAAAAGATGTATATACATATCCTAACTAATATTCTACAAATACATTTCCCAATTCAGCAACAATGTGCCTACCATGAATTTTATAAATTTTAGCTGCACAGAAAAAGGTACTGTAGTTATTTTAGCTTTCTCAACAGTCACAAATTCAATAGTAGAATATTCAACAAAATGGTCACCTGCCAAGGCCAGAAATAGAGAATATGTTAAAAATTTCGAAAGTGATGAGATATACTTGTGGACAGCTACACAGGATGTGATCTCCTTCCATTTTCTGATACTCAAAGAAGTTGGTTAACAGACCAGAATAGATCCTTTATGAGAAGGTCTGAGGAAAACGTCATTCCAGGACAGTGGGGGAGAAAGAGAGAATAATTACATTAAGCTTAGAGTCCTGACTAACATTTTGATGGGAAGTCTTTCAAAAGTAGATTTTAAAGCACTATGGTTTTTACACCAAAATGACTCAAAGGATCAAATGTCACACATATTTCACTGCACAAACATTTCTAGAAGGAAATGAACCGGTTTATTTTGCCAAGCCTGAAATGAAATGCCCAAAAGACTGAAATCTGTACATTCAAGAAGCTCAGCATAGCATACTTTAGGATCCCTCCTTGTCTCTTGGATTTCAGTTTGCAGTCTGAGCTAATAAAATGCAAGAAAATATTTACACTTGTAGTTTCATTTTAGAGTAGGAATCGTAGGCCCCTGGCAACTACAGCAGTGCCACACCAACAGAAGCATAATACAAAGAGAAACACTTGTGCACAGAGACAGTCCACAGCAATAGCTGTTAAGATGGATAAAACTAAGCACAGTCAGGTAGCATTAATTCTACTACTTTACAATGTGAGAATCATTTCAAGACACTTCAAAAAAGGAATGTCTGCAATTTGACAGTTTGAAGTTGGCAAACTAAGATCAACTTAAACCCCACTGCTTTCTGTTCTGTGACTGTTAAACTTGCGGTGAACTGAAAGGCACCTGCCTCATTTCATGTCATTAACGTCTAGAAGGACACTAAGACGAAGGGAAAAGTTCTTATATATAGTTCGTATTTCTATAAAATGTTTTATGATACAAATTGCATGTTTTATAGTAAAGCATTTTTAAAATTATCGTAGGGAATAAAGATATTAAAGTAAACATATGTTTTTTTCTTTCTTTCTTCTTTTTTTAGTATTAAGAAATGTAAGCATTCCACTGCAAAAAGAGAAAAAAGCCTAGACAAAAGCATGTTTAAGTTAACAGGCTGTACTCTTGGGTTGTTGATGTGGGGGATGGGGTGCAAAAGTACACAGATCATAACATGTAGGGCTGATATGTTTTCTCTTACTTTTGCATTAATGAATGTCTGGATTATGACCATTGGCTTAATCTAATAACAATTTCAAGTGGAAACAAGTAAATAAGAGAGCACTGAATTTAATGAAAAGTTTTCCATTAGTAATAAATGTTTCAGCATGTCTTTAGATGCCTGCAGCTGAAGACCGTATTTTCCTTTTTTCTTGCTTTCCCATGAAGACAGGATGATTAAATGGCAATTAAAACCAAAAAAAGCTCTGGTTTCTTCAAGGCTAAAAGTTAATGTTTTCTGAAAGCATCCAAGTTGTTCTTCACATCTTGTGTCTTTCGGCTTTTCCTGGTTAGGGGTCGCCACAGCAGAACTCCGGTCTGCTAATGATTGGCAGTAGATTTTTACGTGCTGGCTTGCCGGGCCTAACGCACAACCTTCAATGAAGGAACGCCCATTCACGGATGTCGCCACACAGAAGATGCTCTAACTGAGAATCGAATGAGCAACGTCTAACTGTGAGCCGACAATGCTACCGCAGCACCACCACTGCAGTAAGTTGTCTTCACATCTAATAAAGATAAAAAGAGCAGACACCAATTAGTATAAACAGGAGCACAGGCAGTAACAAGTGTCTTCGCATGGATAACCTTAACTTTAGGTTAGATCAAGCCTATGTTTCCAGTTGTCTATTCGGGACAATTGCTCATATTAGGAGGGTTAAAGTTCGTTATATGAAAATGTAGAAAGTTTTGTGTGTTTGTATTAAGTCAATAGGCTCTGGGGGTGTTCTGGGGGAGATGTTTGTTTGACTTTTATTTGAAGATTTAAAATGTGACATAGGTTCAAAGGGAGATGATAGGAAACAGCTGTACAAAGGATCAACCAGAGAAACAGGTGCATGTATCATAAATGCTAGAAATAAACACTTAAATATATAATAGGCGGGAATAATAACTTCTTATTATAATGGCAGCACTTTCCATATTGTCGCAGAATGTGAACAGTCTCACAAATATAGACAAAAAGCAAAAAAAATTTCATTACATTAAGAAATGCAGAGAGCAAATAGCAATACTACAGGAGACACATTTGGAAAGAACTCAGCATCTGTAATTGATAAAGAGAGGATTTCAGGAAGAATACCCAGCAGAATATTAGGGAGAAAGGAAAAGAGGAGTACTTATATTAATTGCTAGATGACAGAAAAGGGAAAAATAAGGGTTGATTTGTGGTAGCAAGGGGCTACTGACAAGGTAGCAGGATTATACTGGCATGTATTGTTATTCCATCTAAATAGCTATTATGGAACATAAGAACATTTTGGGAGAAATAATCAGTTTTCAGCAGGGGAACAGTATTTATAGCTTGTGACTAGAATTTGATTTGCAACAATTAGGATGTAACTGGGAGGACTAAAAGGGAAATATTAAAAAAGAGGACAGCTTTATGAAGAAAGTTATGAAAATATTTGGTACAGGAGATTTGAATTCAGTAGTAGGAACTTGGAGAGAATTTCCATATTATTCCCCAAGGTACAATAACTGGCTTAGACTAGGCAGACATTATATTTCACAAAAAAGTGTATTTAACTGAATCAATGGTGTTCCTGTGGAAGCCTGGAAGCTAGGAGGGATGAAAGTTATTAATATCTGGAAGGTTTTATTTATGACCATTTTAAAAGAAGGGGGCATATCCAATAACTGTCAGATCATGTGTCAATAATAACTAAGAAAAATGCAGGATAATGAAGTAAAAATGAGACAGTGGCACTCCTACTTGTTAAAGACAGAAGAAGTTAGGGAATGGGTTGTGGAAATTATTCAGGAGTTATTAGGGAAGACAGAAAATACTCCAAATGTTACTCCTACTGAGTGAATGAAAGTGGAGTTTAAAGATAAGGTAGAAATAAAAGAAAAAGAGATATGGTTAAGGAGTAACAAGAATTATTCAGAGTGGCTAACAAAGGTTAAATTATTGTAGAATAAGTGGAATTTCAGAGAATAACAAGAGGCGCAAATGCATAGTACTAAAGAAAAAATAAAGGAATACCTGGATAATATATATAAGTTTAGAAAGATTGCTGTTAAGCAACTGCTTTTTGATAAAATCCAGAGCACAAACACTTATAGCACAATGACTTAGGCAACAGAAAATAGAAAGGGCTGTTGCCAAACTTAGGTAGCCTATAACAAGAAAAATAATCAGAGGTCTTGTAGAGTTAGTAAAGATATTTTGGACATTTTATGAAAATTTGTATAAAGCAGAGAAATGGGTAATCAAGATAAAGCACAAATGGAAATATTTATGGAAGACAAATATGCCAAGGTTAGAGGTACACGCGGCTCAACAACTAACAGTTAAGATAGGAAGAGATGAGATAAAAATGGTAATACATAAACAATCTGCAGGAAAGTCCCCAGGAATAGATGATATTCAGGTGGAAGTTTAGAAGCTAAGAGGGAAGAACGTTATAAAGATATGGAAGGTTTTATTTAACTGTATTTTAAAAGAATGGAACGCACCAACATAATGGAAAAAAGCTGTGGTGGCTGTAATACCTAAAGCTGGTAAAAATCAATCAAATCCAGCTTCATATAGGTCCATTTCAATTTTACACCATGGTTATAACATGTTCATGTCTATAATGTCTAAAGGAATCACAAAGGTGTTGCCAAAATTGATACATATGGATCAATGGGATTTTGTAGACAGGAAACAAAAATTTGACAACATTAACAGAACAATGATGATCCACAGGAAAGTAGAATGTAAGAAAATACCACTATTGTCGGTGGTTCTGGATGCAGAGAACGTATTTGACAGAATAAGCTAGGATGTTTTGAGTATGGCAATGGAAGCATTTGCATTCCCTAATACAATAATAAGGTTAATTAGGAGGATATAAGAGGGATCAGATAAAAAACAATCTAAGTGGAAGGGTTCCTCTCTGATTAGTTGTCTGAACATAGAAACTAGACAGGGGTGTCCTCTTTCCCCTTTATTTGTATTATACTTAGAACCATTTGCAAAGAAAATAAGGGTCTCAGAAATTCAAGGATATAACTGGTATGGTAATTCAGGTGGCCATGGTGGTGCAGTGGTTAGCATTGTCGCCTCACAGCAAGAGAATCTCAGGTTAGATTCTCGGCTGGGGTGCCTTCTTTGCGGAGTCTGCATGTCCTTCGTGCGGTCATGTGGGTTTCCTCTGATTGGTCTGGTTTCCTCCTATATTCCAAAGACATGCAGTAGGTGGATTGGACATTCTAAACTGGCCACAGGTGAGAGTGAGTGTGCAAGTGAGTGGTACGAATGAACTACTGAGACAGGGGTAGCCATCTGGCGGTGTAAACCTTGGCTTGAAATGATGGTCACTGCTGAAGTGACACCCCAACCCCATGTGCAAAATGGGAAAAGGGGTTGAGGATGTATGGATGAATTGGTATGGTAATCAAGAAAAGTTGATTTTATTTGCAGACAATATAATTTTGTACCTTATAACACCAGACAAGGACATCTCAGTGCTGTGTAATATTCTGAGACAGTTCCAAGTTTTTTTCAGGATACTGTTGAAGATAAAACAAAGGTAATAGCTGTAAACTATGCCCCCACACATGAACTGGTTCAGCAATACCCATATTTATGGGGACATGATAAAATGAAGAATTTAGGAATATGGGTTAACAAAGATTCTGTTATGGCAGACAAAGATATAAGGGAACAGACTAAACAAAAGATAATACAAAAAAATGAGAAACAGGAAGCTTTTAATAAGGGTATGGATAGCAATATAAAGAAGTACAAATATTTTTAGTCCCTGTAGTTTTATACACTGGTCAGGCTTATTTTTATCAAATGGAGAAGTTATGGAGAGGAATTAATAAAGAGTTGAAAGAATTTATCTGGGAGTGTAAGAGGGAAGAGTAAAGTGGAACAAGTTGATTGTTCCACTAGAACAAAGTGGTTTAGGATTACTTGATTTCAAGGGATATTTGACAGCTGTACAGTTATGGCTGTTATAAATATTACAAGCAGGAAGCTAAACATTCACAGTGGAAAGGGATGATTATGAGGCAATGGGGGAATTCAAGAAATAAACAGAGACTGTGATTTTGGATGCAGATCCTTAAGGAGAACAGCAATAGTCACAAAGAATATTTTGTTCATAAAGTAGCAGAAAGTATTCTAAGAACTAATCCAACACTGGAATGGAGAAAGGAGATTCTGCTGATAGGGATGAAGGAATCAGGGGTACAGAGACTATGCAAGAGGGAGCTGGAATTTACTGGTGGAAACTGGCAAAGGAACTGAAGTGCTGGGAATAAATAATTAGAAAGAAAAAGTTAAGTGAATGGGAAGAGACGAAGAAGATATTTGAACTGCAGGCTAGAGACTGACTTTCCTATCAGAGATTGATAGAGTATAGACAAAAAGAAAGGGATAGCGGAATCTCAGAACTGTATTTAAAATGGAATCAATATAAATTGATAAAGCCTTCACTTAGCAACCATGATAGGTCTGAAAGGTGGATCGCTTAGGTTTATGTGAATTTTAGGTATACCAAACAAATTCCAGCTTTGGGATGATCTACCTTTGGAAAACTGAACAGCTCATAATTTATATAACCTTGACTAAGTAGATGTAAAAGGCATCACTGAATGTATTTTTCGGGTGCATCCTTATGACACTTTCTATTTGACACATGTTCTCTCAGTCTCCATGCGTAGTCAGAATAATTCATGATGACAATGCCATTACCTTCATCTGCTTTCATATAATGTAAATTACTAAAGACTACTTCATCTTTTCAGTGCTAAATTCTCTGCATGATTTAAAATGAGCCACATAAAATTACTTTTTTGTTTCAACATCATTCCTAGAAGTAATTAATGTTCCCACATCAATTTAGAGTGTAAGTACTCCTTTAACTTCTCTTTACTATGTTATTTTTTTTTAAATGCAGAATGTTATTTAAGATAATGTAAATTCAGTTTCCTCTCCGCTCCCCTGAAAAATAATAACCATGACTATCCAGGCTAAAACAAAGACATAAAGCTCAGCAAGGTTTTATTTAATTTTTTTTTTATATTTTCTGCAGAATCATTTGAACTAAAGGAATTGGGGCAAACCGATACAACAGCATATTTCCATACTGTGGGACCTAGTCCAAAACTTGCATAACAATTTCCAGGGTGGCCAAAAAATAATGTTCAGGTGTCTACAGGTAAAGGTGAAGCATTTACATGTCTACTAAGTTACTGTACATTCTTCTCCATGATAAAAAACAACTTCTCAGGACTGAGAGATCTCAAAGAGAAGTATCGTATATGGAACCCAGGATTTCTGCCTTCAGGAAAGCTATGGCTAAGATGGCAAGAAGGGGCTGCCTAGATTTAACCAATCAATCTACAGCAATCACCTCGGTTTCTTCATTAAAGATAAAACAAAGTAGCAACAGATGCACTGGATCCATTGTCTGATCCCACAAACTGTCTGGGTGAATGTGTTCTGCTGCCAAAGAACTAAAAATTAACAGATTATTTGGTTTACTTTGTATATTCTTGATTGTACTGATGCATTTAATGGATATTAATGAAATTTAGGTTTTTGCTATTATAAAAACTAGAAGATGTAATTTTTCCTGCTGCTAGCTTTGCTAACAATTCCCTGTAGTATGACTTCATTGGTTCCCGCTCTAAGGGCCTGCCTAAGAAAGTAGAAGTTCTTAATGACTGACAATAACTAGGTTAAAGGGAACAAAGCACGTAAAGACACATCAATAGATTATTTACTCTTCTACTTAAGCTGTCCATTATCAGTTTCCTTAAGCTTCTTCAAATAATACTCAATGGCTCAGTTTCAATTAGTCTTTATTTTATTCCATGTGGGAAACAAACACTTTCACCCTGTGCTTGGGCTTCATCAGATCTACTGATTAACCAGGTTAAGTTCTCCATTTAAACATACATGAAGAGGTGGGCATGACTCACCCGGGGTTTGTGATTGGTGTTGTGCTGGTGCCTAATCTGAATGACTGTAATGACTGGAGTTTGAAAGGAGTCAAAGTGTAGACCATAGAAGGAATTACTGAGGCTAAGTGGGGGAGGTGTGGGAACAGCATGAGAAATTAGCCCCACTGTATGTGCACCTATGTCATGAACAAAATAAACTTATGGCTTGATAGAAATCCTTAAAACAGGCAGGTTTTAGCAGATGATGTGATTCAAAATGTCCATCAGCCCACTATGTAATAAGAAAGCAAATGTTTAGCAAACCAATATACTGACCAAATAAAAAATGTTTAGTAAACCATACAAATATTAACATTTCAAGAAAAGTGCATGTACAGAAAATAACAAATTGCTGAAGTAATTTGCAAAATAATTTAAAGTAAGAACTAGGAAATAGACTAACTGCCAATATTTTTAACCACTTAATAAAGCTGACTGCATGCTTTTGCCATAATTAATTCTTCAGAAGTAGTAATTAGATTAACAAGTCTAATAAAATAAAAATGTGAACAATATGTCATATTTTTATATACAGGAATGAAGCATTTTCACTGTGCTAATCAATGTGTAATACAGGTCAATAGCTTTAGTATAAAAAGCTTGCTATGCAAGGGAAGAAGGGAAGTGACTGGTAAGCAAAAAATTATATTTAAGAAAATCAGTTGCAGGGAGAATAAAGTACAGTTTTGTACCTACCATAAATGTAGATGTTCGAAGATCCACATTGCTGCAGTCCTTACACTTGGGTAGTCCGCTGTCCTCGGTCGGCCCGAATATCAAAGTATAAGGCTGACGTCGGTCAGGGCGCATTTGACTGACATCAGGACGTCAGGGTACAAATGCGCATGACCGACGTCATATCCTCAGTCTTTTCTTGCCCCAGATGTCAGAAGACCCAAAAAAATAAAGGTCAAAACCAAAAGATAGCAAACAACCAACCAACCACCCTTGCACTAACTATATGTACAACATATACAATATACACAATATGTACAACCCAACCCACACAACCACCTCTAACTACAGAGGGGAAGGAGGGAGGGTAAATTGGACTGCAGCAATGTGGATCTTCGAACATCTACATTTATGGTAGGTACAAAACTGTACTATGTTCTTCATCTCACATTGCTGCAGTCCTTACACTTGGGTAGAATCCCAAAGCAGAGGTAAGGGAGGATGGCCAACTACAAGGAAGCAGGAGCTGCCAAAATGTCCTGCAAAACAGCAGTGGCAAAACCAGCCCTGGACTTAGAGTAAAGTGGCAGGTGATAATGCCTAGAGAAAGTATGCACAGAACTCCAAGTAGCTGCCTCCAAAATATCCTTGGTTGCCACTCCCTCAAAAAGCTGTTGAAGTGGCAGTAGCCCTAGTGGAATGAGGCCTAATCCCAGCTGGAATCTCCTTGCCATGATGGGAATAACAGAAAGCAATGCAAAACCCAATCCACTTAGAAATAGTTTGTTTTGACACAGGCTTGCCCTGAGAACTCAAAGCAAAAGAAACAAACAACTGCTGAGACTGCCTGAACCCTTTAGTTCTGTCCAAATAATAACGCAACTGCCTGTGAACATCTAAAGTGTGCAAAATATTTTCCCCTTTATTTTGGGGATTTGCATAAAAAGTAGGCAAATGAATAGTTTGGTTTAAAGCCACACTAGAAACCACCTTAGGCATAAAGGAAGGATTAGTACGTAATGATACCCTATCCTTATGGAAAATCAAGAAAGGCTCAACCGCCATGAGGGCCTGTAATTCAGAAACCCTTCTTGCAGAGGTAATGGCCAACAAAAAAGCAGTTTTCCATGATAAATATTTCAACTCAGCAGTAGCTGCAGGCTCAAAAGGTTGTAGAGTGAGTTTCTCCAACACAAAATTGAGATCCCAAGCAGGAGTAGGAGCTCTTCGTGGGGTCTTATATTCTTTGCCCTCTAAGAAATTGCTTGAACAAAGGATGAGAAAACAATGGTGGGTCGCAATCATAGTGAGCAGAAATTGCTGCAGCATGAACTTTAATAGAAGAGAAAGACAAGCCTTTGTCTAGTAACTCAGTAAGATATTGAAGAGCCACACTCAAATTAGGCTCAGAAACATCAAAATCTTTTGCTGCACTCCAAAATAAAAATCTCTTCCATTTATCTGCGTACACTTTCCTTGTGCTAGGCCTTCTAGCTTCCAAAATCACATTCAAAACTTGTTGTGGAAGTTGAGACCCTCTATGGTTCAAAACAGAATATGCCAGGCTGTCAGGTGAAGAGAGTGAAGTTTGACATTGAGCAAATGGCTGTCCTCCTGTGACAACAGGTGTGGAATCAAGGCAAAGGCCATGGAGGCTTCCGTGCCAGACTTCTCAGTAATGGGTACCAGTGCTGTCGAGGCCAATCTGGAGCTATTAAAATCATCCTTGGCTTGTCCTGTCTGACCTTTAGAAGTACCTTTAGGAGGAGAGGCAGAGGTGGAAAGGCATACACATGAAGATTGCTCCAATTGAAAGAAAGAGCATCCACTTTCCAAGCTGTGGGATGAAACCTTTTGTGCAAAACTTTGGCAGCTGATGGTTTAGTGGAGAAGCGAACAGATCTATGTCTGGAGTTCCCCATGACACTGTCAATTTCTGAAACACATGAGGATCCAATTTCCACTCGTGGGGATCCATAATTCGTCTGCTCAACACATCTGCTAAGGAGTTCTGTGCTCCTGGCAGAAACCTTGCCTGAAGATTGAGTTGTAAACTGAGAGCAGTCTCCCACAAAATCATTGCTTGCCTGCATAGAGGATAAGAATGTGTTCCCCCTTGCTTGTTGATGTACCACATGACAGTTGTGTTGTCTGTTAGAATCAACACCTGTCCTGGAAGAAGTAATTCCTGGAAAGCTATTAATGCAAACTGGACTGCTAACATCTCCTTCATGTTGATATGTAGATGTTGTAGTCTGACAGGCCACTTGTTTTGTATCCACTTTCCATTTAGATGAGCTCCCCAAGCTTTGTCTGAGGCATCTGTCGTTAAAATCTGACTCGCCTCTGGCCGGGTCACAGAGAGTCCCTTGTTTAGGTGACATTCCTGAGCGCACCACAAAAATTCCTTTTGAATGCAAGGTATTATTTGAATGACAGTGTCCAGATCCTGGCAGTGCTGTGTCCATACATTTTTGAGATACCATTGTAGCTTCCTCATATGCAGTTTGGCATTGGGAAGCACCAGAATACAAGATGCCATGAACCCTAAGGCTTGAAGGACTGTCCTTGCAGTCAGCCCGGACTGATGAGATAGTTGATGGAAGTAAAGGGATAGACTCTTTTGTTTGTCCGGGGTTAAAAAGGCCATCTGGGATGCTGTATTCAGTCTCACACCCAGAAAGCACATGTCTTGAGAGGATACTAGACTGGACTTTATTTCGTTCACAGAATACCCTAGGCATCTTAGCACTGCTATCACATATTCCAAATGATGAAGAAGCTCTTCCCTTCCTTGAGCCAGAATTAGGCAGTCGTCCAAATAAGGATAGATCTGTATTCCTTTTAGACTGAAGAAAGCTATCACTGGAGCCAGAACTTTCGTGAACACTCTGGGCGCAGTAGATAAGCCAAAGGGCAATGCAGAGAACTGATAGTGAGAAGTCCCAGCTCGAAAACGCAGATACTTTCTGCAACTTAGTCTGATAGGAACATGAAGGTAAGCCTCCTTGAGATCCAAAGTTACCATCCAATGATCTTTGCCCAGCAGAGGTAAAAGCTGCTGTAACGTCAACATTTTGAACTTGGGAATGTCCAGATAAGTGTTGAGGATAGATAAATCCAAAATTGGTCTCCACGTGTTCCCCTTCTTTGGTACTAGGAACAGGCGAGAATAAAATCCTAGGCCCACTTCTGGCAGAGGAACTGGCTGTATGGCCCCTAGTTGGAGCAACAGAGAAACCTGTTTGTGAGCCTCTATTCTTTGTTGAGGAG
Organism: Protopterus annectens; assembly: GCF_019279795.1. Lineage (NCBI taxonomy): Eukaryota > Metazoa > Chordata > Ceratodontiformes > Protopteridae > Protopterus > Protopterus annectens. Next base: position 1,546,947,450 of record NC_056745.1, on the reverse strand, counting down.
GAACGTCTGGCATGCCTTTGAAAGGAGGCAAGGTATGGAAATAAAACCTGTAGCCGTGGTGTATGATATCCAATACCCATCTGTCCTGGGTAATTAAACTCCAATTTTCTTTGAAAAGCGCCAACCTTCCTCCCAAAGGTGCTGCCAGACGAGCAGGCTCTGGCAGCTGAAAAGGTAGGTCATTGGGTCTGCTTACGAAAGGACTGACCCCTGCCCTCACCCGAAGCCTGTGCAGGAGAACTCCCTGTTCTAGGCCTGAAAGAGCCCTGAGCTCTGCCGTTACCACGTCTAGATCTACCCCTAGACTGGGAATCATAAGAAGGATACGTCCATCCCTTAGTAGGCCAATTTCTACTAAACTTTGGAGGCTGGACCTGCAAAAAATCTTTAACAGTCTGCATAGACTTAGCCTTGTCTTCCATTTTCTTTAAAACTGTCTCAACAGGAGGACCAAACAACACGTCAGATTGTAAAGGAGCATCTAAAATCCTTGTTTTAAGATGTTCAGACAAATTCTGATCCCTCAGCCAGGCGTGCCTGCGAAGAACTGACCCAGTGGCAGCCACCCTAGACGAGGCCTGTACAGCATCAAAACCACATTGCAAAGAATGCTTACCCACCTGTTCAGAAACATGCACTAAATCTTGCAACTCTTTACAATCAATACCTACTGCCAGAGCATCAACCTTAGACTTCAATTGTGAAAGGAGATAGTTTTGGTATTTCAACATGTGAAACTGGCAATTCAGAGCCCTCATAGCAAGAGTGGAAGAAGTATAGACTTTCTTTCCCCATCTATCCAAGGCCCTAGCCTCCTTGTCTGCAGGAACCGGATTTTTAACAACAGAAGCCTTAACACCTTTAGGCCCCTGGCTAACAGTTTCTGGGTCTGCCCTAGGACTCTTAAAAGATACTTATGAGCTTCAGGCACCCTGTAATATCTATCCGGCTTAACAGGAGCAGGAGGCAAAGAATCAGGATTAAGAGAAGCCTCTGTAAAAACATCTTCCACTACATCCAAAACAGGAGGCATAGCCAAAGGCCTATGCTGGGGTAAAAACAGAAATTCCCTAAGCCTTTTCCTGGAATCAGAGAAGTCCTGACCTTCCCACTTAAAATGCTCCCTCATGGCATGAAGAGTTTCTGAAAAAGAAAAATCCTCAGGAGGAGTAGCAGAAGGAGTAGAATCATCCACATCAGAATCGGAATAAGGAGAGTACTCTTGCAAGTCTTCAGCCGAAGACTCTGAAATATCTGAAGCCTGCTCAAAACCCCCCAGCTCAGGCTCCACCCTAGGTCTCTTATCAGGAGGGGGCATAGAACCCCTAATTAAAGTAATCAAATCTTCTGCCATTTTAAGCATATGCTTCTTGGGCACAGTACCTGAAGAGCTAGGGGTAACACCAACTGAAGCCAAACCTGGCCTGCCCCTGGGAGAAGCCTTTGAAACAGAAGGAGAGGGCCTAGCCACCTTAGGAAGGGAGGGGAGTATAGTAACTTTAGAAGCCCCCTCAGCCTGACTTGTCTCCTGAGAGGCCACATCTTGCAATAATAAGGTCTCACCCTGGGAACACAAAGAAACCTCCGGTGGAGCCACCGGCTCCACCGACACCTCTAAAGAACCGGCGTCTGGTACAGACGGTTCTTCTAGCCTAGGCTTAACTGCCTTGTCCTTGCGCTTCGAAGAAGCGGGCGTCGGAGCATCCGACGGCATTTTATAGTTGCACCGCTTCCCAAAGACTAACCTTGCACAATCCAACCTTCTCTTTATAGTGCGTTTATTAAATCTAGCACAAGAGCGGCAGCCAACAACGTCGTGCTCAGGCCCTAAGCAAGGAATACACAAAGTATGATAATCTCTATGCGGTATCTGTTTCCCACAAGAAATGCAATTATTGACTTTTTCTGACATCCGGTAAATGACTGAGGCAAGAAAAAACTAAAATATTCTAACGGGTACTTAGCCAACTTTGAACTCGGTCTGAAACTTCTAAATCGAAAAATCTCAGAACGCCAACCGGCACTTGCAATGCTGCTTCTGCATTGGACCATGCGGCAAAAAAGACTGAGGATATGACGTCGGTCATGCGCATTTGTACCCTGACGTCCTGATGTCAGTCAAATGCGCCAAGACCGACGTCAGCCTTATACTTTGATATTCGGGCCGACCGAGGACAGCGGACTACCCAAGTGTAAGGACTGCAGCAATGTGAGATGAAGAACATCCATAATGTAATAGGTGTTTAGAAAAATTAAGTAAGCAAATGTGCACTATATGAACGTATACTCAAGTCACTCCACAACAAGTACAAATGCGACTCTGTCATTGTCCATGCTGGAGTGAATGACTTGAGACATACCTCCCTGGACTACATGAAAATAGACATGGAAGAGCTCTCGGATCAGGTGGCCTAGGCAGGTACGACCCTAGCCCTGAGTAACATCCTGCCTTCGCCCAGAATGATACCACAGTATAAGGACAAAATGATTGACTTCAACAATTGGCTAAACTTCTGGTGTCATTCTAAGGGGATCCAGTATCTGTCTGCCTAGGACGATATGATCGACAAACCATGATGCTTTGCCAGAGATGGTCTGCACCTGTCACCCCTGGGATTCAGGTTACTGGCTAAAGCTTTCTTCACCCCTATAGTGCCTTTTTTAGGCCAGGTTCAAAGGACAAAACCACCACCGTAACAGATACAAGCATGCAAAATCTGAAGGTAATGCTACTCAATGCTAGAAGTCTAAACCTCAAAATGCATTCTTGTCGAAAGATTTTACTCTTCTAACATATTCTGGAAGAATCACACCAAGTTCTTGTAAGCAAGTAAAACAGCTTTATTTTACATGCATGGAGACCTGCTACATGATAGTAGTATGCCAGCAGTCTGGCTACTTGTACTTTGAGTTCTGCTTTTATAGACCCTTCTGCACGTATACACACGTAGCACACAGAACATTCATTAGAAGTGATAGTTTGATTACTTGTTTTTACCAGCCAGTACCACAGTTATTCTTGCAACATTAACTTTCTTATCAGCAGTTTAAGATTAACTTCTGCATTCCTCAGTGATCAACATTTTCCAGAACACTTCAGTTTGCACGCAGTGAACATTTTTCTGCTTAACCCTTTATATACAGAATACAAAATATGTTGAACTTCAGTATTTTTCCACATTTCCCCCCTTACAACATTTTGTATACTGTTTATTTTACACAATCCCAGATACATTTTATACCTTCTCATAATCAGAAAAATATGCTTTTGTAGCATTGGCAGAGATAACCTTCGATATTATCATTTTGATACATGGTATGCAACAGCAGCCAAGCAGCAAAAATATGACTGCACCAACACATACAGCAATTAAAATGTTCATCAACACAGAACGCCAGTTTCCAAACAGGTTTTGGAAAAAGTCAGTCAAGGGGTTTGGACCAGGTTTAGTCAGTTCAGAAACTTGTTGAATTATTTCAAGATGGCTCTGAATCTCATGCTCGTTATCAGGAATGACGAGCAGCACTCCTCGTGTATGAGAGCGCAAGTACCTCCTTTCGCCGCTAGGGTGAAATCGAGCGCCATATGGTTCTGCAACACTACTGTTCTCATCGCCGTTAATTCATCCGTCACCAATTCTAGTGCTGAAAATGTCGCATTACTCAGAGTCTCTAACAGTTTTGACAGTTTTCTCAGTTCCCAGATGGATTTTACTGTCCCATACGCTGGCAAAATACCAGCCCAAGCAATTACATCATCACCTAGGTCCATATGTGAGAGTCCTTTGCTGCTGACGTGCGCCAAGTCATGGTGATAAATCCATGAACCATCAATGTTACCTATGGGATTAATAGGTTTATTAAGAGAACGTGCATTTCGTATTTTACCTTGAGGAAATGCATTTACATGTCTGATAGCTGGTATCAGATATCCCAAAAAACAACTTCCTGACCAGCCATATGGTAACCATGTATATGCTTTCCTACCACAAATAAAATAACAATCATTCGTTTTGATGGTGATATTGGTTGGAAATTCATAACTCACATTTGGCTTTAGCCCCTTAAATAACAGGCCATATACATACAACATTTTTTCAACAAAACTAGTATCATTTACATTGATGTCTTTTTTTATAGCTCCAAACTTGGTCTCACACTGCCCTTCTAGGGTACAATTATGAACTATTGTCAAATTACATTGGCTCAGCCCCACCTTAACTTTTCCAATCTTTTGAAAACACACTGTTCCGTTTTGGCGCCCCAGAAGAGGCAGCGCCACCTTGTCTCTCAGTGGTACTTCTGTGGTTTCAAACAACAAATTATTCCAAGTATCATTTGTTCCCAGAGGGGCTATCCCTAACATTAAGCCACTATGTACAGTAGGTATTGCAGTACATACCCAACAATTTGAGACATTCATTGAGGATGCATATGCATATTTAATCGCTTGATATGTATTAAAGTTTGGATGCCAGCTGGTGTATTTGTCTCGTTTTGAATGGCTAGCTTCATTAAAAAACAAAAATGGCCAAAACAGAAATATTACAATCACAATAGTTATAAACAATAAAATATTGCAATAGAACCATTTTCTCTTATTCTCATTATTGTCCTTCATGGTTACTGCTGTCTGTTTGTTCCCCAGGGGGATTCAAGTTTTTATCTAACTTAAAATGTTTTACAATTTTACACTGTGTTAGGTGGATCCATGAGGACCTTTCTTTAATCCGAACTGCCGTTAGAGTTGCGATCAACACCTGATAGGGGCCCTCCCATTTGGGGGATGCCCAATTCTTTCTCTTAACGATCTTGACCCAGATCCAGTCGCCGGGTCTGATTTCCGTGATTTTGTCGTCTCTTGAACCTGAAAAATAATCATTCATTAAACAGCTGTTAGTATTGGTCAGCATTTTCCTCATGTAATCTGCTATCTCCTCACCCCCCTCACGTTCCGCAGGCAACAAGTTTTGCCACTGCGGGACATAATAAGGTCTCCCGTACAATAACTCAAATGGGGTGCCTCCTTTTGAGGTGGGAGTTGTCCGCATGGAAAGGAGGGCTAGAGGTAGACAGGTAATCCAAGACTGATGTGTCTCGGCCATGAGTTTTCTTAACTTGCCTTTTAGAATGCCGTTGTGGCGTTCCACCAACCCTGCTTAATGTGGGTGGTAGGCACAATGGTGTTTCAGTTCAATTTGGAAAACTGTAGACAGTTTCTGAATGATCTGATTGACAAAATGCGTGCCGTTGTCAGAGTAGATGCGTGTAGGAAGTCCAAAGTGCGGGACGATGTGATTGACCAAAATTTTAGCCACTGTTTGAGCATCCGGATGTGTCACCGGAAAAGCCTCAACCCACTTAGTAAATGCATCTACTATCACTAACACAAACTTCTTTAGTTGTGCCGGGGTCAATTCGATGAAGTCCATACATATTGTATGAAATGGATAGGGGTGTTGGAAATGATGCCGGGCAACTCTGACCCCTCCCGTGGTATTTAGCACATACTATGCAGGATAGACAAAAACGTTTTGCATATGCAATGAAACCCTTGGTCCAAAAGGTAAGGTGGATAATTCTAACCATAGCTGCAGGGCCCAGATGGGAAGGGCCATGCACGACTAGTGCTGCATACCTAAAAAGATTAGTAGGCAAAACATATTTATTATCTGGTCCCACATAGATTCCTTTGTTCTGTCTAACACCATACCTAGTCCAGCGTTTTTCCTGTACTGTGCTAAGTTCCTGCATGACTTGTAAGGTTTGTAAATCAAACTTATCTGTTGGTTGTAATTCTGTAGGTGTGGTTTCAAGTGGAAAGGTACTGGACATAGCTGCCTCTTTGGCTGCTTTGTCTGCTAGGGCATTACCAAGTGATACCGGGTCCTTAGCACGGGTATGAGCAGCATTTACAGATGGCCAAACCCCGTGGCCGTTGGACGGCTTGTAGTAATTCAAGGATTAGTTCTTTGTGCATGATGTCTTTTCCCGAAGTTGTAACCATCCCCCTATTTTTCCATTGCTGAGCAAACACATGTACCGTAGAAAAGGCATATTGACTATCCGTATAGATAGTGACATTCCTGTCCTCCGAAAGGAGACATGCCCTTGTCACAGCAATCAGTTCCGCTGCTTGAGCGGATAAGTTCCCGGGGAGTGGTCTTGCCTCTATTATCTGAGTTGCAGTAGTAACTGCATACCCTACCTGCGTGGTGCCTGTTTCTGTTTTGCGTGCCGACCCATCTACAAACAGTGTCCAGTCCGCATGTAGTAAGGGTTGATCTTTAAGATCCGGTCTTGGTAGAACTTTAGAATGTATGAGATCTAAGCATACATGCGGGATACCGTCTTCAGCAACGGGTAGCAATGTCGCTGGATTTAAGGTAGTGCATCTCTCAATTGTCATGTGTGGCTGTGATAACAGCATAGTCATACAAGATAAATGTCTGCTAGGTGACAGAAATGTTAACTTGTCCTGCAGAAGGATGACTGCTACGGAGTGCGGGACTTTTAACGTAAGATCATGGAACAATACCAACGTGACAGACGCTTGTACCGCCAAAGCGGCTGCAATTACTGCTTGCACACAGTGTGGTAATGCTCGTGCTACTGAGTCTAATTTGCTAGAGTAAAATGCCAATGGTCTTAACTTATCTCCATACATTTGCATTAAAACAGATGTCATAAATCCCTGCTTGCAATCTACAGTCTGTATAAAGGTCTTACTGTAATCTGGAAACCCCAATGTCGCTGACCCAGCTATCAGTTGCTTGATTCTAGTGAATGCCTGTACTGCCTTGTCTGTCCAGTGCAGCAAATCTTTTGCCGCCATCGGTATTGCAAAAATTAAGTCTGATAGTGGGTGCACTTCTTCGGCATAGTTGGGGATCCAACTACGACAGAAGTTCGTAATGCCTAAAAAGGACATCATTTCCTTTTTTGTAGTTGGCATGGGGGCTTGTAAAATAGCATTCTTTCTACTGTCATCTAATCGCCTGCCCTTCCCAGAGATAGTATAACCCAGGTAACATACTTCTAATTTACAAAATTGTAACTTATACTTATTTACCTTCTGTCCTTCGTGTGCCAGAAAGTGTAGTAGTCGAATAGTCTCGGACTTACAGAGTTCTTCCGTAGTCGCGGCCAGGAGGATATCATCCACGTACAGCAGTAGGTGGCACCCTTGGGCGGGTTGGAACTGAGCCAAATTGGTGGACATCTCTTGTGAGAAGATGGTCGGACTTTTGCAGTATCCCTGCGGTAACCTGGTATAGGTATAACGCTTGCCCATAAACGTAAATGCAAACCAAAATCTACTATCTTCCTGTAAGGGAATGGAGAAAAAGGCATTACTAATATCAATTACAGAAAAGTAGTTATCCGTTGGAAGGATATCGTTCAGCAGAATAGACGGATCCGGGACCATGGGGGCCCGAGGTACCACCGCGGCATTTATTGCCTGTAAGTCTTGTACCATCCTCCATGTCCCATCCGTTTTTTTTACTGGAAATAAGGGCATATTACACGGTGAGTCTGTGCACAGAATTAATACTCCAGCTTTCAAAAGTGCTGTGATTACTGGTAAAATGCCCTCCTCTGCCTTTCTGCTCAAGGGATACTGCCGTTTATGAGGTCTAAATTCTGACTTGGGTGTAATCTTTATCTGTCCTGCCATTCTAATCAGTCCGATATCGTGCTGACCCTGCGACCATAATGAGTTTGGAATCATCTGCAATTGAGATTCCTCCATGGGGGTAAGGAGACATAGTCATAATGTCCCAGGGGATTGTATCGGTTCGTCTTCCCAGAGGTGCACGGTCGGTCTGGCTTGTGTAACCCAGTTAAGTTTTTGAACCTGAACGCCTTTACCTGCCAACTGTTCTGGTGTCCATCCTACCCATTCAGTTATTTTCTTACCCACGAGGTACCATGACATTCCTTCACCCTCCGTGACTGAAATATGTGTGGTTAATTCATTCTTATACAGCAGCTGCATATCCCTTGTTAGGCTACATGTGACTGCAGAATTACCTAGTGTGTCCCAAAAAAGGCTATGCAATACTAGTTTGGTGACTTTAAAACTAAGAAATTTCTTTTCATATTCTAAATCAGGTCTGGCACATCTTCTGTAATACATTGTGCAATGTAATGGATCTGACACCTTCGGATTTTTTATGCCGTATTTGCTTAATGCCAAATTTGTAAGATCCGTCACTACACTCTGGGGGCCTGTCTCTATCAAATCATTACTATACCAGTAATGTAGATCTCCCTGCCCCTCTAATAGCATTGCACTATTTGGTTCAATTCTCCTTGCCACCATCCCAGTGGAGGTTGGGACGGCTGCTATGCCGAACACTTGCATTAAATCTCTTCCCAGTAAATTTACTGGGCAGATTTTTGAAATTATTACTCGGAACCGTATGGTTTGGTTCATCTCTGGGTCGGTAAACCACAGAGGTTTGGACAATGGCTCTTTGTAAATACGACCATTTGCTGCTTTTACAAACACATATTCATCCGAGGTAACATCGGATGATATGGCAGTACTTCTGACTAACGTTCGTGAAGCCCCTGAGTCACAAAGGAATTCTATGTCTCGGCCCTCAACTTGCAATGTGATCACTGGTTGGGATTCCAATTGCATAGTTGATGCTAGTGCTGTTAGATTTACCATTTGATATTCCTTATTTTCTGCCATTTCCTGTCCCCACCCATCGTCTTCACTTGTACCTACTTCCCCATTCTCACTTTCTTCCTTTTCCTCATACCCTCCATCTACGTCTTCCTAACCGTCATATAGTCATGCGGTACCACCGGCAGCAGCCATCGGTTTCTCCGGTCCTCTGCAATCTCTGGCAAAATGTCCCTTCTTACCGCACTTAAAACATTCCCCCCTCTTTTGCCTACCTTCGAAATCCTCAGAATGACTTACGCCTCCCCGTCCTCGTCCTCTTCCCCTGCCACGCCCTCTTCCGCGGTTTGCGGAACCTTGAACTAACATTAAAGTTCCATCTTCACTAACTGTAAATGTCTGGGCTTGTTTATCTTTTTTTTCCTTCAGGTATTTCTCAGCATGTCTAGCATACTCCATAAGGGGCTGTAGATGCGCTGTCCTGTGTGTGATCGTATGCTTTTGTATAAAGTTACCAATGGCTGTCTTGCAGCCCTTTAGGAATGCATTTTTCAATTGCTGTTCATAGGGCGAGTCATTTTCCTGATTTTCTGCCTTAATCAACCCTCTATGAGCATCAAAACATTGTGTGAGACGATGTAGATAATTGTCTACGGTTTCGTCATCTGATTGAACGCATTGATTAATGCAAGTCCAATCTGCCTTGGGCTTCCAATGTTCTTCTATTTTATCTAAGAGAGTCTTTATTCTGGTTCTACACACTTCGGAGTTAAACGGCAAGGCTCCTCCTTCCCCTGGTAGCAGGGGGTCCCAACTTCCACCAATAAGGTGCCAATCTGGTCCTAGGATTTGCCTTATTACTTGTTCAAATTCTACAGCGTTTAATCTATAACTCATTCTCATGCCCCCTATGTCTGTACGGAATTTACCCATATCTACTTTCGGATGGGGAATCCCCTCTACCGCTTTTCGGATGTCATCATGGGTCCACGGTCGGTAGACCAATATTGTAGGACCCTCGCCTTCTCCGCCTGCTTGAGGATTTGCCACTTCTATCAGCGGGTATTCCTCTCCTTCCTGATCTACCTTTTCCTTAATTTTCCAGTGCCCTTCCCTCCTAATACTTCCGCTGCGTAAGTCAAGAGTGTTGTCGGGCTCTCTCTGTAATATAATACTTGGCGTGGGGGGGCCACCCACCAAAGCCTGGTATTGTGGTGGGTCCTGGTCGGGGGGCACCTCAATAACCTGTGCAGGGTCTGGATACTGGATGGGAGGGGCCGAGGGATTCTGGTGACTACGACTGACTGTGGAAGTTTCATTATCTTCCTTTTGAACAAAGTACACATCTCTTTCACTTGAATTACCACACCCTTTTTTCAAATTTTGTTTCCTATGTCTTTTATTTGCTTCCTCCAGCCATTTCTGTGCCTGGGGAAACCCCACCTTCTTTTGATTCCTTGTCTTATTTCCTGCCTGTTTGCGCAGTAATCTTACTAGATTTTGACATTCTGACTTATTTAAACATCCACTAAACCCATGATCTTTTTTCCATTTATTTAAATATTTTACGTTCTTTGGGTGTAAATCAAACATAAACTTTTCATCTTCAGTTTTGTCGTCGCCTTTGGCGCAACTGGTTCCTGTTCCCATTTCTCTTACGAGAAACTATTCCTGTTCCTGAGATCTCTTGTATATGGAATCTATTCACATATACTTCTTATATTTTGAGAAAATTAAATTTCTCCCTTGACTAGTCCCTTAAAATTTAGACAAAAATTCCAATCAGAAACAACAAAAAAAAAATAGCGTTTTGCTCACCTTTGTGATTCCTCCGCACTGTTTCACTGCCACCTCACGGATTGAATCTGGAAAGAGTGACTGGCCTCTAATTTCGACCTGTTTCAGTCAGAGGTCTTTCGTTCGAGGAGAGCCTGATCTCTCTCCACCTGCGCAGGTTTTCAGCCTCTCTTTGTTCGATTCGCGCCATGCAGGGCAGCTAACGTTAGCCAGTTATGTCGAAAGATTTTACTCTTCTAACATATTCTGGAAGAATCACACCAAGTTCTTGTAAGCAAGTAAAACAGCTTTATTTTACATGCATGGAGACCTGCTACATGATAGTAGTATGCCAGCAGTCTGGCTACTTGTACTTTGAGTTCTGCTTTTATAGACCCTTCTGCACGTATACACACGTAGCACACAGAACATTCATTAGAAGTGATAGTTTGATTACTTGTTTTTACCAGCCAGTACCACAGTTATTCTTGCAACATTAACTTTCTTATCAGCAGTTTAAGATTAACTTCTGCATTCCTCAGTGATCAACATTTTCCAGAACATTTCAGTTTGCACGCAGTGAACATTTTTCTGCTTAACCCTTTATATAGAGAATACAAAATATGTTGAACTTCAGTATTTTTCCACAATTCTCTTGAGGCACTCCTAAAAATGGAGAACATCGATATCTGTGCAGTAACTGAGACCTGGTTCATAGCTCCAGAGAGCACCCCTGCAATTCCAGGCTACAACTCTTACCACACTTTTCGGCCACCAAACCAGGACCAAAACAGTAAAGGTGGAGGAGTGTCCATATTCACCAAGGATATTCACACCACCAGGCTAGTTGCCCAACACAATGCATCTGAAATTCTCTAGGTGCAACTAACACTAGGTAAGACTGCAATCCAAATTGTAGCTTGCTACAGATCCCCCACCATGCCCCAAGATTCTCACTACACCTTTCTAAACATACTGGAAGATATTAATATACAACCAAACACCTTAATACTGGGTGATTTCAACTACCCTGCCATTAACTGGGAAAACTACTTGGGTTACCAAAACCTTTTCCCAATGGTTCTTGGAATTCATAAATTCCAATGCCCTGGATCAACTAATCCATTGTCCCACCAGGGGCTCCAATATCCTAGACCTGGTCATTACCAACATGGGAGATAGATGCTCCACACCAGTGGTCCACCCCTCATTGGTCAGGTCTGACCATAAACAAATCACCCTTGACATCCACCCCCACCCCCCAGTAAGGAAACCTCCATAAAAAACTTCTCCAAAGCCAACTTCATGCCACTCAAGTCAGAAGTGACAAACTTCATTACACCCATGCAGATGGGAGCTGAAAGTTCGACTGCTGAATCCTACACTAAGGCACTGTACGAGCACATCCACTTGTGCATGAATCATGCTATCCTAAATAGAACCAAGACGCTCTCCTCCAAAAAAAGGAAGCCAATCTGGTGGTCCCCTGCCATAAACAAACTATACAACAGAAGAAAGAAACGGTTGCAGAAAAGAGGAAAATCCCAGGATGCAAAAAACTCCCTTACCTGCCTCAGTAAGAAGCCGAGATCCCTCTTAAAATCCTCCAAAGCTAGTTACGAAAATAAAATTGCCAAAAATTCCAAAGACACCCACAAGGCATTCTATAGTTATGTCAAGAATCTAAATGGCAATGCTCAGATATGCCCTGAGCTACAACAGAACGGCATTAAATATACTGATCCCAAGGATATTGCCAATATCCCGGCAGATCGATTTAGTGCAAACTTCACCCCCTCTCACCCTCTAAAGGGCCCATCTCAATACCAAAAGATTGCCAAATTCTGGTAATCACGGCCACACAGGTAGAAACCGCACTCTCCAAAGCTAAGAATACAGCATCCATGGGACCAGATGACATCCTGGGCTGTGTACTACATGAACTACAAAATGAACTGGCACCTCACCTAAGTGTCATGTTTAATCATAGTCTCACCTCAGGCTTCGTGCCCACTGAGTGGTGCACAGCTACAGTTATCCCATTCCACAAGGGGGAATCCACCTTGGATCTCAGGAACTACTGTCCCATCAGTCTGACGAGCCTAATCTGCAAGGGCATGGAACTCATTATCATGGAATTTATAAACAAAGACATTGGCAACCTTAAAACACTGGACCCCACCCAGTTTAGGTTCGTGAAGGGACGATCTTGTCTCCTGAACCTGACTGACTTCTTCGAATCAGTCTCCAGAGCTGTGGGCGAGAATAAGGTGGTCCACACAGCCTATCTGGACCTTGTCAAGGCCTTCGACACCATACCCCACTCTGGAATCATAGATAAACTTACTAAGGTGGGCATAAATCCCTATGTCACTCGATGGGTTGCCAACTGGCTTACTGACAGAATCCAGACTGTAAAAGTAGCCGATTCCAAATCCAGCTCCAGACAAGTGACAAGTGGAGTACCTCAGGGTTCATTCCTGGGACCGCTCTTGTTTGGCATCTACTTCTCTGTAGTACAGGCCAACACTAAGGGACTCTGGCTAACAACATTCGCAGATGACTGCAAACTGGGAGCCATTATTGAATCCCCAAATGATGTGGATATTCTACAAAAGGGACTTACAGATGCTTGGTGCCAGACATGGGCTCAAGCTTAATGCCAAGAAATGTATAGTTATCCCCTTTGGGAAAAGCCATGTAACCATGAATTACCACATAGGTGGCAGTACACTAAACACCGAAAGGGTGATGAGAGATTTAAGGACACAGGTGGACAGTGGTCTCACCTTCGATAACCACATCGCCACAACAGTCAGGAAATCCTTCTATGTGGCACACCTCATCACTAAGGGCTTTTCATCCAGAAAAAAGGAGGTCATTGTCCCACTGTACTCATCCTTCATTAGACACATTATAGAATACAACGTCCCGTTTGGTATGTACCTCACAAGAAATCTGCAACAGCTAGAAAGGCCACAGAAATACCTCACTAAAAGAATCACAGGCCTACAGCAGATGCCCTATACTGACCGTTTAAAAAAACTCCAGCTATACTCTGTCGCATACCGTCTACTCAGAGGCGATCTCTGCTTAACATACAAGGCCATGGCAAACCTAGAGCTGTTGGACATGCTACACTTAAAGAAATCCCAATCCATCGAGGCCACACACTCCAGGGATATAATCCTTGTCATCACAATGAACAAAACATGCTGCAGGGATAGATTCCTGACCCAGAGACTCCCCATACTCTGAAATAGACTACCCAGACATGTCAAGCAGAGCGCCTCCTTGGAGCTCTTCAAAAGGAACCTTGAGAAGTGGATGGGAGATAGGAAATTCACCCCGGGGATAACATCAGTTGTCCTGCTAGACAGGGGTCCAGGGAAGTAAATATTGTGGGAAGAAATATCCAGGGAATTGTTATGGCTAGGCTTGTATAGGCCCTAGGGCCAATAGCCTAGTACCAACCTATGAACCTATAGCCTACCATATCAGTATCTAAAATCAGTTAACACTGAAATAGTGCCAGGAATTCAAAGATACTGAAGTGTATCCGTCTAAAATAAACATTAAATACAATTAAAAAGTTAAAAATAAAATGGTAAAAATCAGTCTAAAATAAAAGAAGAGACATTCTTATTGCACTTTGTTGGCATTAATCACTTAAGCTTTGGCAGAGACACCCTAAGTGGGCAGGCTCCAAGTTTCATTTAGCAAAATGTCTGGAAGCTGAAACAACCAAAATATTTTGAAATGCGGCAGAAAGTTTAACAGTTGTTAAGATAGCAGTTGCTGTGTGAACCCTAAAAGAGAAACTAGGAAGCCTAAGATCATGACCAGAGTATACATATGTATGTAATTAGTTAAACAAAATCTGTGACCCACAGGGTTTAAGAAGATGAATTATTAATCCATATATAAAATACAGTAATAAAAAGGAGTGCCGTAAAGGTGATGAACAAAACCTGGTATTAACTGGTAATAATTACCATCTGGATGAAGTACACTCGGGTATAAATTACACTGGACCAAAAATGAGTACAGCGAAAGTTTTAGGAAAGTGCTCAATTAGACAATAACAGCTGGAAGAAAAGAGTACAACAGGAAAAACATAACAAACTTACTGTAAACGCTAAAAATTAAAAAGAAGTTGTCCGTCTAACAAAGTTAATCATATGCTGTCGCTGTGAGTATTTTAGAAAAAATACATTGTGGTTCAGTTTTTAGGCAGAAGAAAACTTTTAATGGGGAAGATACCATTATGTCGGGGGGGGGGGGGGTAGTCGACTTGAAGTGTTATCTGCCATTCTAGTTCCTTCTTTTTGAGCTTGGCATTAATGTCTACATCGAGTAGGTTGTTATCAATTATCTCTACAAAGTGAAACAAGAACTTAGAATGGCTCCATTTTTTATTGTACCTGACCAAAGGATTGGTTTTGTCTTAGAGCTTAATGCATGAAATTTGTTTTGATATCCCCTTTATCGGGGGGGGGGGGGGGGTTGTTGATTGTTTTTTACAAGTAGAATGCTCTGATTGGAAGCATTTGATCCGTAGACCAGCCAGTGTTACAATTTTCTGTTGTTGTACATAGGAAGTTCTTTTTTTTATTTGTTTGGGCAGCAGAAATTGTTTATTTAGCATGTAATGTCACAAAATCTACAGTCTTCTCATTCACATGGAAAGGTGTTTGCTATAACTGGCCTGGCAGATGAGGTCTGGTGTTTTCAAGTCAGTCCTTGACATTCTTTGCCCTGCCATATGTAAAGCTCATTCTTGGACCCAGAATCTTTTAAGTGATGTGATTCTCCTTATATGTGCTCCAGCTGTTTGTAATGATTACTTAATTGTAGTGGGATCTTTGGTGTATTTGAGCATCATGCATCATTTCATTTTTTGTTTTTACTGTTTATTCTTCAAAGATGGAATTATATATTTTTTTTATCTCCCTTTTTGGTAGTTCATCTAGGGTGATGTCCTCATTCAATTTGAGAACCTGGACTAGCTTTAGTAGGCTTGTCAGTTGTCTCTGGTGTTAGCCTCTGTCCAGAAAGTCCTTCTGTAGTTAATCAATGCTGGTCAAGAAGGCTTCTATTTCTTCAGAAAGTCTTGCAATCTGTAACCCTTGAGATTTGACAATATTGCGTTTGATAATATGTGGGAGCATACTTTTAACATGGAGCAAGAAACTGACCCTTGTTGATTTTCTGTAAAGGTTGTTGGCCAAACTTTGGTGTCCTTTTTTTTGCATTTGGTTAAGGCCAGTGAGTTGTGACATGTAGAAAATCCATTGATCTTTCCATGTGGATTTAAGAATGTGAGCACATTAAGTACATGATTGTCATGTCTACAAATATTTTTTCTTTAACCTAGTTACTGCTAGCTTTTGGCAAAAGTAAATGGTGGAATGGAGGATTTCCAGTGTGAAGTAAGAGCATGCAGTTTATGCCATTTTTAACATGCCTATTCCGTAAGCTCTGGTTAAGCTATATGCTAGGGAAGGGAAGTCGTTGTTTCCCCTCTGATAAGAAGATTCAAGAGTCAACTTTCATTACAGGGTTTGGAAAATTTCTGAAGTGAGACAGGGTGGGCCATACTGATTTGCTTTAACTGTTTGGAGGTAAACTCCCCCTCTAAGAGTTATGTTGACATAAGTGAACCCTTCTGATGAATGTGAATTGAGAATTGCAGAGGCAGGGAAAGTCCTGTTTTTCTTTCTCTTTCTTTCTTTAATGCACAAGCAGAGATGGGACTTCATTCCCTTAAAGTTGAATGATTAGTCTTGCTGTCTTATTCTAATGGTTTGTTGTTTGGTCAAGAACTTTTGACGAAACAAACAGCCCACTGATTTGTCTGGCATTGCTGTTTTGCAAAATACTAAATCTTCACTCAAAGGCTATATGTCTGTGGATTGGCTTTGTTTTTGACAGCACAACAAAGGAAAGGTGAACTTTTACAAATGTTTAAAAAAATGACACAGGAGTGTGTTGTATGTTTCATAATCTCTTCTCTTACCACTATTTGTTGATTTTAGGGTTGACTCCCTCATCCCTGCCTTGATATTTTTATTTTCCTAAAAATTCTAACTATTTTAGTATTCTACTTTGTCTCTTCAGTTGCCATAACATGTCTCCTTTTGCTCAGTCATGCTATAAACAAATTCAATGATCTCTGAATATATTTTCCCACTGTTAATACTGTCTGTAATTTTTGCATGCCTTACTGCATTTCTCATTCTCAGTTGCAACTTGCATCCTACTTAAATTTGCATGCTTTCTGCATAAAAGCTCCTTGCTTTGTTTTTTTTAATATATATTCTCTGCACTGTACTTCTTGATAAGCATTTTATTCATTGTGCTCATGGTTTGTTATTATCATTTCTTATTTTATTTATATTTGTTTACCGGGGAAGTGCACAGATCAGTAAAGATAAATTTCAGGTTCACAAAGAAAAAACACAGAAATGTAACAATAACAGAGTAGTTCATACTAATTACCTATCATTGTTTTAATAAAGTCTCAGGCTTAGGGTGTGGCTAAAAAGAGTTACCGGATTAACTTACCTACCCAGTTAAAAAATCAGTATAGCAAATACCTGCTGTGTGAAGAGGAGTTCGGTGGATCTTGCTCTCAGTGTCCCATATGCATGGTGAGGCAGACAGTATGTATGTGATGATTTGAGGGTCCCCTTCTCGACAAGCTATATGAAAACTGTTCCAACCATCTTTATTTTTGAGGGCTGGGTTTGCACCATGCTCAATAAGGTCCTTAATCACGTCCAGATTTGTCTTAGTGCAAGCCATCATCAGAGGAGTCCTATAGGAAAGAACAAAAAAATTTTAAAAACATCCAGTATATTTTAAATATCCACAATATGAAAATACATCATGCCACCCCGTATTGCAAATAACACATGAAAGCACCTCTAAACTACTTAAATTATTTGATTTCATAATCTGTCAGAAAATAAATGTTTATAATATTAACATGCATTTGAAAACTATGGCTCATCTTAACATTCTGTCTTAGATCATAGTTTGTATAATCTACATTTCACTGGCTCACTTGCAGTGCCATTTTACAGCAGTGTTACACTAAGCATGAGAAGATTACACGTATGTGCTTAGTAGTGAACAGTAACAAGGCACAATAAGTACCTATACTATCCACAGCTTTCAGTAACTAGCAGCAGAAGTATAAAACAAGCATTTTTTTTCTATGGGATTTTTGCTCCAGTACCTGTTGTTCATCAGGCCTCCCTCCAATTGGACGTCATCCATCTGTTCCCTTACCCTAGAAATTTTACCTGTTAACATCTCAGGAGCTGTCTAGAAGGGACAACCACACAGGAATTCATGAGAGTGCTTTATGTCCTCACCAGTATCCCAAGAGAGACAGCATCTGTAATGGACTAACTCCCCCTTGGGTGAGGGAACATGTAATCCACATCATCGTGGAGGCCCACAATTCTTTTTCCCATGACAGTGAATGCATCTGTGCACTTAAACTGAAGGCTACCATCAGGCATTGGCTTGATAAGCCTAACGCCCATCCCTGTGCTGCGTACCTGCATAACCAGCCCATACTCAAGAGACCATAGCAGTACATGGTTGGCAATACTCAACCTACTCCAAATATAAGACAGGCATTATCCTTAGATCAGCTTTGCCAGGTGCTGAGCCAGTAATCTAATTCAGTCCCCAGGGTAGTAGCCATCCCTTTATCCCTTTACTCCACTGTAGTGGGCTATAAAACAAACATTTGTCAGTGATGAGCTGTCCTTGAAATGTATGGAAGCATTATTGGTTAATGATGTATGGTCAAAAATGATCACAAGGAAACAACACAGCATTCCTGCCTTGATGACAAAATTAAACTGCTACGACAAGTAATATCAGATGTGCTAATCAAGTGGAACTAGTTTTAAATGCTTCCAAAATGACCACATGAAATCAGTGTATAGCAGTTTTCTCTTGGTAAGTCAGTTATAGTGATTTCACAAAGAACATCATAAGTGATAGTAAATAACTAAACTAATTTTATCATAGCCAAGCTTAAATAGTCTTGCTTTGTAATTTATGGCTGTGGTGGAAACAATATATTGCTTCCTACAGCTCCAGATATCAATCTGGCCACCCAATTCAACTCTTTCTTCTTAGACTCTATCTCTAAACTAACCACATCCTTCTCCAATAACTCCTCACCCTCTATACCTGCATCCCGCCTCCAACCTCCCCCTTCATCTCCTACCTCTCAACTCCCACCTTTCTCCCTAAAACCCATCCCTACCTCTACCATAAAAAAACTCTTGCAAAAGCTAAAACCATGTACTAATGCACCTGATAACATACCCTCATCCTTCCTCAACACAGCTGCCGAAGGCATTGCTTTCCCCATCAGCATCCTAATCAATTGCTCTATCCAAGAAGGTCTTGTTCCCACACTCTGGAAAAGAGCTTTCATCATACCCTTGCAGGAGGCAATAATACCAATATCACTAACTTCTGTCCCATAGCCATCCTTTCTCCTATATCAAAACTCTTAGAAAAATGTATCCATCTCCAACTCCTTCCCTATCTCCTAGATAATAACTTACTAACTTCCACACAACACGTTTTCAGACCCGGCCACAGCACCATGACTGCTCTCCTTTCCTTCCTGGAAACAGTAAATACAGCCTGAGATTCTGGCTCCATTGTATCGACCCTCCTTCTCGACCTCTCTAAAGCCTTCAATACTATATCTCACAGCCTTCTCCTAACTAAACTATCTAACCTAAACTTATCCCCTGCCTCTCTCAATTGGTTCACCAGCTATCTCTCCCATAGGCAACAAGCTGTCAAATGGAAAACAGCCATCTCCTCCTTCCTGAACACACCCACTGGTGTCCCCCAAGGTTCCATCTTGGGTCCTCTCCTCTTCAATATATTCATAAATGACTTCTTCTACTCAATTCCCCATGCCAAACGTATTCAATATGCAGATGATTCTACAATGATCTGCACAACCACATCCATTCCCACTCTTTTAAAAGTAACTCAAGATGCCTTCTCTACCACAGAACAGTGGATGAAAAACAATCATCTAGCACTCAATGCATCAAAAAACAAACTTATGGTATTTACTCCCTCAAAAATCACAACCATTGATAGAAATCTACTCTCTATCATCAGCCAAAACAACACACCTCTTGAACTAGTATCTGAAACCAAATTGCTAGGGGTCCAGATAGATGACCAGCTTAAATTCAATAGCCATCTAGAACAAAACATAAAAAAAACCCACTACAAACTTGGCATGCTATATCGACAAAATCGATTCCTCACTACATCTACTAAGCTCACTCTTGCTACAACATTCCTCATGCCTTCCCTTTTATATGGCGCTCCTCTGCTAACAAACCTACAATCATCCCTCAAAACAAAACTGTCCTCCTGTTATAATAAAATTGCCAAATTTGCCACTAGTCACAAAGCATCTACCCACCACTGTGTATCTCTCCACAAACTAAACTGGCTTGAGCTTCCTAACTATCTCTCCTTTACTCAGCTCACCTTTGCTCACAAACTCATTTTCCATCCATCCCTCTGTCCCTCACTAAGCTCCACCTTTAAAATGCACATGCCACAAAGACTCCTAAAATCTAATAACCAAAATCTGACAGAACTGCACAAAACTCTTCACTCTCCAGGGAAAAACCTGCTGTCCTTTGCCCTGGCACGCCTATGGAACTCCCTTCCCCCCTCCATCCGCACCACTACTAACCTCCCAGCTTTTAAAAAATCTCTACACACGCACATAACATCCTCCTGGGAATGCTCCTGCTCCCACCTCTCATAGCCTAGTCTGCTCCCTACAGGCAACCATATCATATATAACCAGATACTATAAATAAGCAAATGCAATAACGGCTAATAATTCTTAAATTCTACTATTCCACTCAAGATACTACATATTTACTACAGCAATGCTATGTTTGTTATATATAATGTAACCAAGGTAGTCTATTTGCAGCTGCTTAAACATTAGATTCTTTGCACTGTAACCACCTGTCCTCAGTTTTTGTCTTGAACCCACAATTGTCTACATTTGTGAACCACTGTTATAGTTTTGTTACCACTGTTTTTGACAATCTGTTTTAATATGATTGTAAGTGTTAAAGTGTGAACTTCTGTAATCTTTTGTATCTTTGTTTTGGAGCTTTTTTCCCCTGGACTCCACTGAAAACGGGTTCTTCTGGCCCAGTGGACAATCCTGGTAAACCAACTATAAATAAATAAAAATAAAAAATATATAGAATTTTAAAATAATTGAGAGAAAGCAACTTAAAACATTTTAATCTTGATAAAAAATTACACTGCTTTCACAAATGCAGTCATAAGTGACAGCAAACAACTGAAACTAATTTTACGCTTCAAAGAAAACAGAATCATAGGGAAAATGGACAGAGCAGTGGTTCAGAGGTAGCATTGTTGCCTCACAGCAAGAGGTTCTTCGGTTCGATTCTCAGCTGGGGTGCTTTCTGTGTCGAGTCTGCATGTCCTCCCTGCATTTGTGTGGGTTTCCTCCCACAGTTCAAAGACATGCATCTGGAGCATTTCTCCCCAGGCCTTTGCTGAAAATTGGCTTCGTTCCAAGTTGGACTTTCCCAGTAAACAAATGTTAAACAGAAAACAGCATATTGTATTGCTCTTGATAAAACAGCCAATTACATTACCTTCACAAGCACTGCCAAAAACTCAAATAAATAAATATCTTAAACTGTATTTACTCAGGCTGAATTGAAACAGTCTTGTTTTGCAATTTTGTCTCTGTGAAGGGGCAACATGAAAAATTTTAAACTGATCACTAGGAAGCAATATTCAACATTTTAGTTATGATTTAAAATGACACTGTTTTCTATGGTGCTGTAGAAGCATTAACATCAAAACTGAAAATTAATTCATATGATATGAAGCAAAAAATAGAATCAAAGGGAAGCAACAAGCAGCATTTTTGCACTTAACTCTTGAAATCACTGTCAGAAGTGCTAGCAAAAAAATTGAAGCTGGTTTTATCTGAGTCAAGCTGAAACATTCTTGTTTTGCGACCTTCTGTTGTAGGAAATCAACAAACATTTTGAAATAATGAGGAAATGGTACAACAATAAGGAAATGGTACACACTATGTTGTTCTTGATGAAACATTACCTTCAAATGTGTTGAATAGTACTAATAAACTCATGAAAGTGTTTTCACATGCTTCAAAGGAAAGTGATATAGGAAAGCAGGGTATACTTTATTTTCTCAAGTACTGCTTACAAACTAATGAAATTTATACGCTGTTTTCATGCCCACTACCAAACAGGCTATCAAACAAATGAAACCTGCATTACATCATTCAAAGTAAAAGAGATTTTCATTTCACTTGAACTGAAATAACACAATCTTTGCTTTACAGATTATGACTGTGCCAAAGAAGCATATATTTTATTTATTTACTTATTTAACATTTGTTTACCAGGAAAGTCCGATGGGGACAGAGCCCATTTTCAGTGAAGGCCCAGGGAGAAATGCTCCCGACGCATTTCTTTGGAATGTAGGAGGAAACTGAAGCACCCACTGGAAACCTACAAGAATGCAAGGAGGACATGCAGACTCTGCACAAAAGGCACCCCAGTTGAGAATTGAATCGGAGAGCCTCTTTCTGTGAGGCGACAACACTAACCGCTGCAGTGCTGTGCCATCTAGGTGCTTTTTGCCCAACACTCAACAACCATTATGCCTTCCCCAAAGAGTCTCTACACATTCATCCCCTTATACTAGGGAGATCAACCCCATTACACTGTAGGGGCAAAATGCATTTGAAGGGAGACATTATACTAGCAGCATGAGGGTTGCTTATGCCCTTGCCAGCATTCCTGGCAAGGATGATTTTTTTTTTGTATGGCCTAGCTTTAACCCCAAATGGGGAGAATAACTATGTACGTTATTATGGGAACCCATATCTTCTTACCCCTGTACATGCATGTTCCTGTACATGCAGTAAAGAAAGCTATTACTAGGTGGTGCCTTGGTGAGCTGAAGAACCTCCTCCCTGAATGCACTGTGATACCACCCCTCCTCCTATGGGTTGTGGCAATATGCACCCTGCTCTGCCCCCCCCCCCCCCCCCCCCCAGGATGTGTACACCTATCCTTTCCTGCCAGCTCCATTAAGTGCCAAAGCCACTAATCAAACTCGGATCACCTGAGATATAATCAAACTTTTATTTTTTCTGCACCACCAGAACTGGCTTGCACACAGAAGATGAGTGCATCACTTTGCTCTCACAAGTGCTTTGACAAGTGCGAATAAAAAGATGATGACCAAAGGGAAGAAACACAGAACATATTTACCTTGAAAAAAGTCAATTATATTTTCACAAAAGCTGCAAGAAGAGCTGGCAAGTAACTCATAATTAAAAAGTCATCTACTCAATAAGTCCAAATTCAGTAAAAGCAGGACTAATGCTGGTAGGTGTTAGGCAGCTTGGCATAAAAAAACTTTCCCTGCTTACTAGACTTGACCTCTATTCCATAATTCACTGCAAAGACCTTCCTCTCCAGATTTCTAGTATGCTACAGAAAGCAACAAAAACTTGACATAATCCTTTACACCAAATAAGGCAACAGGAAGGTAAAACATGGGTCAGTAGGTTACATATGATGGCTCTGCTTGATCAGACGCACTGCTATAGTAAATATGCTATTGTCTTATAAGAAGCGCTCCATTCTCTGTAACAAGACAGTCTCTCAAGCAAATCCTCTTGAGCCTTGAAAATTACCCATCATAGGAACATACTCCTTATCACAACAGCTCCCAAAGGAAGACCAAAAATTGGCTATATCCAGCTTATACTATATTCTGAAAGAATTCACTGAAAACCAAGTAGCTGCTGTACAAATATAA